>NC_030442.2:4227500-4255000 GCF_001660625.3 Ictalurus punctatus | reverse complement strand
AAACACCAACACACACCCACATTCACCATCAAACACCAACACACACCATCAAACACCAACACACACCCACATTCACCATCAAACACCAACACACACCATCAAACACCAACACACACCAACATTCACCAACAAAAACCGGCACACACCATCAAACACCAACACACACCCACATTCACCATCAAACACCAACACACACCATCAAACACCAACACACACCCACATTCACCAACACACACCATCAAACACCAACACACACCAACATTCACCAACAAAAACCGGCACACACCATCAAACACCAACACACACCCACATTCACCATCAAACACCAACACACACCATCAAACACCAACACACACCAACATTCACCATCAAACACCGGCACACACCATCAAACACCAACACACACCGACAGTCACCATCAAACACCAACACACACCGACATTCACCAACACACACCGACATTCACCATCAAACACCAACACACACCAACATTCACCATCAAACACCGGCACACACCATCAAACACCAACACACACCGACATTCACCATCAAACACCAACACACACCATCAAACACCAACACACACCATCAAACACCAACACACACCGACATTCACCATCAAACACCAACACACACCCACATTCACCATCAAACACCAACACACACCATCAAACACCAACACACACCGACATTCACCAACACACACCGACATTCACCATCAAACACCAACACACACCGACATTCACCATCAAACACCGGCACACACCATCAAACACCAACACACACCATCAAACACCAACACACACCAACATTCACCATCAAACACCGGCACACACCATCAAACACCAACACACACCGACATTCACCATCAAACACCAACACACACCATCAAACACCAACACACACCCACATTCACCATCAAACACCAACACACACCGACATTCACCATCAAACACCAACACACACCATCAAACACCAACACACACCGACACACACCATCAAACACCAACACACACCGACATTCACCATCAAACACCAACACACACCGTCATTCACCATGAAACACCGACACACCAACACACACCATCAAACACCAACACACACCAACACACACCATCAAACACCGACACACACCGACATTCACCATCAAACTGACATTCACCATCAAACACCAACACACACGACACACACCATCAAACACCAACACACACCATCAAACACCATCAAACACCAACACACACTGTTACGAAACAGACTGGAGGCAGATGCAGGTGCAGGTCACAGTCTTTATTACTTAAACCAGAAACAAATAAACAAACACAGGGAGCGCGGTCTCTACTGACTCTACACACTCTGGTCCCCTACCTACGACCGCTAGCATGCTACACATTAGCACATACTGATATACTTCCTTCACTTGGCGAACTAAAGCAACTATAATACTGCGCGATGTGCTCAGTCACACGGGGGGTTTAAATAACAAACTTAATTAAACCAAAACATGGGCACCTGTGGCAAATCAGAGACATGCTCAAACTTAACTCAGTGTCCAAGCGGGAAGTGAACGAAAACAAAAGAGTCACGTGACCAGTCAGCGGCCGTACCGCAGTGCCCTCTGCTGGCCGTGGCGTAACACACACCGACATTCACCATCAAACACCAACACACACCATCAAACACCGACACACACCGACATTCAGCAGTAGAGCCCAGCACAGTAAACACACAGGTCAGGGACATGACTGTGTGTGCATTAATCACAGGGCTGTAAACACTGCGCTGCAGTTGGGAGGAAACACGGTTCTGGTTAAAGGGTAATTTCTGTTCTCTGTGAGAGAAGACGAGGAGACGGTGAGTAAGATCAGCTTCCTGTTTAAGCTGTATTTTTATCATCCCTGAATATCACCACCGTGTTTCTCAACATCACTTTATTAATCAGCGTTTCCACTCAGCTCCTCTCTCTCCTCTCCGCGTGAGGTAAAGACGAACATGTCCTCGGCGTTGGGTTCTGCACTAGAACACTCCGGAACACTGCCGGTGCAGCGCTCATTCCTTTCTCACTCAGAGCTGTATTCAAGAATTTCAGACTTTATTCAATTTTAAATCAAAACCGAAGATGAAGTGAAAAACTGAAAGAGCTGTAATATGTGATGCAGCATCGAGGCTGATGCTAATTACTGCTAATCATTTTTAATGAATTCTACAATAACATTTCACTATTCACTTAAAACACTGAAGCAAAATTCACTTTAATTAAACAACAAACGCCCACACCAGCATCCATCACTGAATGATTCACTGTTGGAAGGCAACACAGTTAATACATTAATAATAATAATAATAATAATAACAACAACGTAGTGTAATAATGTAAATAATGTAATTATTAATTAACAGTAATAATGTAGCACATGAGCCGGTTTTAATAGCAAATCCTTTACAAATAAAACACCTGGAAAGTACGGTTGAAATCACGATGAATTCAAAGTAAAGTGTGAAATAGAAGTAAATTAGAAATGTAAATAATTATGAAAATCACGCTTTGAAGAATTGAGCGGAAATGTGTACTGTTGTGTACTAATGGGTGTATTTATAATAATTCATATCCATTCATTTGTAAAATGGAATATTTACGTTAAAATCCACAACACAATGTTTATTTAACACTTACGTTGTTTACTCCCTGTACAATAGCTTTCTTTGAATAATTAATAATATATATAAATTAATAAAGGTGTTTATATATGTTTTTATATGTATATAAACATCTAGCTGTAAATAAATGTTTATTAGTTTGAGTGTAAATATTTAATGGAGTGTAATGGAGTGTGAGGGAGTGTGAGGGAGAAATGCTCTGGCTTTTGGGTTTCAGTGTAAATGGTGTAAAAGAAACCAGCAAACCCCAAACCAAAACCTAACCTCAGCCCACTGTCTACACACACACACACACACACACACACACACACACACTCATACTCACACTCACTGAGAGCTAGTGCCACGTGTTAGAATTTGCATGCAGTCTGTACCACTGCAACACTGTGTGTGTGTATGTGTGTATATATGTGTGTGTGTGTGTGTAAGTGTATGTGTGTGTATATGTGTGTGTAAGTGTATGTGTGTGTAAGTGTATGTGGGTGTATATGTGTGTGTATGTGTGTATATATGTGTGTGTGTAAGTGTATGTGGGTGTATATGTGTGTATATATGTGTATATGTGTGTGTGTGTGTATGTGTGTATATATGTGTATGTGTGTGTGTGTAACTATGTGTGTGTATATGTGTGTGTAAGTGTATGTGGGTGTATATGTGTCTGTGTGTATGTATGTGTATGTGTGTGTGTGTGTGTGTAAGTGTATGTGTGTGTATATGTGTGTGTGTGTTTGTGTGTGTATGTGTGTGTGTGTGTGTACACTCAGACCCCCACACCCAGGTTTAGCTGTAGTAGGTAAGGGTTAACTCCTCAAGGCAGTGTATGTAGGTGTATGAGTGTGTGTGTGTGTGTGTGTGTGTGTGTGTGTGTACACTCAGACCCCCACACCCAGGTTTAGCTGTAGTAGGTAAGGGTTAACTCCTCAGGGTAGTGTATGTAGGTGTAGGGGTGTATGTGTGTGTGTGTGTGTGTGTGCAGCAAGTTACACAACTGGGCATTGTTGCAGTGCGGGCCTGTGGGTGCAGCTTTCTGACGTGTCTGATCGACTTTTATCTACAGCACGAGTATGTAAACAGGAAGAAAGCGAGTCAGGGAGCGAGAGAGAGAAACAGACGGAAAGAGAGAGCGACACGAGAGAAAGAAAGAGAAAGACAGAGAGAGAGCTACAACTCAACAGAAAGTGAGAGAGAGAGACAGAAAGTGAGCGAGAGATACACACAGACAGAAAGATAAAGAGAAAGACAGAGAGAGAGAATAATGAACAGTATCAAACAGAGGTGCCCAAACTTTTCCCCATGAAGGGCCAAAAATCGAACTTGACTGAGGGCCGTGGGCCGAAAGTAAACGTCGCATTATACCGAACTCTTTATATATTAAAAGTAAAGTTGCCATGGTTCTCCTCGTTTATGAGTCAGTAGCATTGTGTCTGTAGTCCTCAAAGCGACTCAGACTCCTGGATAAGGTTGCTGAGGACAGCATCGTACTCGGGTACGTTACCTTGGCCGTACCTTACTTTGGCCCACGGGCCCTAGTTTGGGCATCTCTGGTATAAAAGAACAGAAGATTCAGATTTACAGAGAGAACTGAAGGCAGGACTGCAGTAGCGCCGCCCTGCAGAATGAGAGTGGTATTACACCTCTCTCTCCTCCTCTCCCTCTTTCTCTCCCTCTCGCTCTCGTTCTGTCTTCCCACACTCGTCCTTTCTTTTGTGTGATCAAAATAAATTATTAATCAAATTTTCCACTTCCCTCTTTCTGTCTGTTTCTCGAACACTCTTGCGACATGTCTGTGCTGACTGTACACACACACACGCGCACACACACACACTTTCTCACACACAAGAGTGTAGATGTGATGACCTGCAGAGATAGCACTCCACGCACCGTCTCACTCTGTCTCGCATTCCTGCAATCACGGGAGCGCGTCGCTTCATCAGTCTCGCGCCTGGTTTTGGAAACGTTGAATAAATCTTTGATTCTAATCTGAAGTTTGTACTTCACAAACGTTTGGGTTTTAGCCACGCCCACTTTACAACTTCACAGGCTGGTGAGGGAACGACTGGTTTTAGCTGCTGTAACGGATCAAATCTATGACATGTTATTCTTTAAGTACAAATTGAACGTTGTCATGGTTACAACGTGCACCAGATTTTTTTTTTTCCATCCACCTTTCCTGAAAACACCACCATCCTTCAGTTTATGGTGTGTGTGTGGGTGTGTGATTGTAATATGAAGCTCCAAATGTGTGTATGTGGGTTCATGTTTCAATATTTAAATCACCGACTTCCTTGTTCCGTGTTTACTTTCTCTTCCTTGCTCACCCCTTTTGTGTGTGTGTAGTGTGTGTTGTGTGTCTGTTCCCACAATGCCTTGTGTCACTACACACAAACGCTTCATTACTATTTCGGCACTACAAGACTTTGTAGCGACTCGGTTTATAATAACCTTCAATATATAGCCATAGCAACAATCACATAGCCCATTGATGTAGTGTGTGTGTTTGTGTTGTGTGTGTGTGTTTAGTGTTTTGTATGTGTATAGTATAGTGTGTGTGTGTGGTGTGTGTGTGTAGTTATACAAGCCATACAGACTTCATATAAATCCATAATGAACTTTTCCACACTATCTGTTGTTACCCAGATGAGGATGGGTTCCCTTCTGAGTCGGGTTCCTCTCAAGGTTCTTCCTCTTAAAACATCTTAGGGAGTTTTTCCTTGCCACCGTCGCCACTCGGTGTCTTGCTCAGTTGGGATAAATTCACACCTTTAATATCTGTACACCGTGTTGATATTTCTGTAAAGCTGCTTTGAGACAATGTCTATTGTAAAAAGCGCTAAACAAATACAATTGAATTGAATTGAATTGAATAGTTTGTGTGTATAGTGTAGTGTGTGTTTGTGTGTAGTGTGTGTGGGTTTATTGTGTTGTGTGGCTATACGATAAAACATATCACAAACAGTGTGTTTCTGTGTGGTTTACCAATAAACCGTCTTACTCTGTTTTAATGAAATGCGTTTGTGAAGTCTACAGAACACACACCGAGTAACATTAACACACACCGAGTGACATTAACACACTCTGAGTAACATTAACACACTCTGAGTAACATTAACACACACCGAGTAACATTAACACACACCGAGTGACATTAACACACTCTGAGTAACATTAACACACACCGAGTAACATTAACACACACCGAGTGACATTAACACACACCAAGTAACATTAACACACTCTGAGTGACATTAACACACACCGAGTAACATTAACACACTCCGAGTGACATTAACACACTCTGAGTGACATTAACACACTCCGAGTAACATTAACACACACCGAGTGACATTAACACACACCAAGTAACATTAACACACTCTGAGTGACATTAACACACACCGAGTGACATTAACACACTCTGAGTGACATTAACACACTCTGAGTGACATTAACACACACCGAGTGACATTAACACACTCTGAGTGACATTAACACACTCCGAGTGACATTAACACACTCCGAGTGACATTAACACACACCGAGTGACATTAACACACTCTGAGTGACATTAACACACTCTGAGTGACATTAACACACTCTGAGTGACATTAACACACTCTGAGTGACATTAACACACTCCGAGTGACATTAACACACTCCGAGTGACATTAACACACTCCGAGTGACATTAACACACTCCGAGTGACATTAACACACTCCGAGTGACATTAACACACTCCGAGTGACATTAACACACTCCGAGTGACATTAACACACACCGAGTGACATTAACACACTCTGAGTGACATTAACACACTCTGAGTGACATTAACACACACCGAGTAACATTAACACACTCTGAGTGACATTAACACACTCTGAGTGACATTAACACACTCTGAGTGACATTAACACACACCGAGTAACATTAACACACACCGAGTAACATTAACACACTCTGAGTAACATTAACACACACCGAGTGACATTAACACACTCTGAGTAACATTAACACACTCTGAGTAACATTAACACACTCTGAGTGACATTAACACACACCGAGTAACATTAACACACACCGAGTAACATTAACACACTCTGAGTAACATTAACACACACCGAGTGACATTAACACACACCGAGTGACATTAACACACACTGAGTGACATTAACACACACCGAGTGACATTAACACACACCGAGTAACATTAACACACACCGAGTAACATTAACACACTCTGAGTGACATTAACACACTCTGAGTGACATTAACACACACCGAGTAACATTAACACACACCGAGTGACATTAACACACTCTGAGTGACATTAACACACTCTGAGTAACATTAACACACACCGAGTAACATTAACACACACCGAGTAACATTAACACACTCTGAGTGACATTAACACACTCTGAGTGACATTAACACACACCGAGTAACATTAACACACACCGAGTGACATTAACACACTCTGAGTGACATTAACACACACCGAGTGACATTAACACACACCGAGTAACATTAACACACACCGAGTAACATTAACACACTCTGAGTGACATTAACACACTCTGAGTGACATTAACACACACCGAGTAACATTAACACACACCGAGTGACATTAACACACTCTGAGTGACATTAACACACTCTGAGTAACATTAACACACACCGAGTGACATTAACACACTCTGAGTGACATTAACACACTCCGAGTGACATTAACACACTCCGAGTGACATTAACACACTCCGAGTGACATTAACACACTCCGAGTGACATTAACACACTCTGAGTGACATTAACACACTCTGAGTGACATTAACACACACCGAGTGACATTAACACACTCTGAGTGACATTAACACACTCCGAGTGACATTAACACACTCTGAGTAACATTAACACACACCGAGTAACATTAACACACTCTGAGTGACATTAACACACTCTGAGTGACATTAACACACTCTGAGTGACATTAACACACTCTAAGTGACATTAACACACACTGTAAAATATTTAACGATAAAATATCTCCATTAAATTAAATATTAAACTATAACTTTAATTAAGTATAAATTTGAATGTCATTGATGTTAAAGTTTCAGACGATTGTTTGCAGGAATTTAAACTTTAGGTGTCAGACGCTTCAGAGCATGAGGAGTGTGTCGAGTACACTTCCTGTTCTGAACATCATGAAGGAAGTGTGTGTGTGTGTGTGTGTGTGTGTGTGTGTGTGTGTGTGTGGTTTGTGAGTTTATCCCAGTGATTATAGCTTCTAAAAACAGAACCACACAGACTTCCTCTGTTATGGCGGGACGGGGGGAGGGGACGGGCGTTGTCTCTCTGTCTCTCTCTCTCTCTCTCTTTCTGTCTTTCTCTGTCTGTCTCTCTTTCTGTCTCCCTCTCACTCTCTCTCTCTCTCTCTCTCTCTCTCTCTCAGACGTGTATTTGCATGGCTCTGCTTATTTAAAGCAGGAGGCATTTGAATGTCTGCCGAGGTACGGAAGTCTTCTGAATACACACACACGGCACACACACACACACACACACGCACACACGCTCTCAAGGCTTCTTAACTCAGAAGGAGCCAAATGTCTTGAGTCCTGTAATTTTGTCCAATTATATTTCTCAGTACGAGAGGAAGAGTAAGAGAGAGAGGAGAAAAGGAAAGAAAGAACAAAAAGCAGGAGGAATACAGAGAGGTGAGACGGACAGAGAGGTGAGACGGACAGAGAGGTGAGACAGACAGAGAGGTGAGACGGACAGACAGGTGAGACAGAGGGATAACATGGCAGCAGGAAATACTTGTTTCTGATTGGCTGTCCTGGTTGAGTTGGGGTGCGTGTGTTTTTTGTTGTTTTTTTTTAATATTGCGCACACTTCTAAACAAATGCCTCCACGTAGCCATGCTGGAGTGTAACCATGACAACAACAGCAGTCTACGCTAACTTACGATTTGTTTTCCGATGACATACATAAAACACTTCTGGTTACATATAAAACGAGCAGATTCTGGGGTACAGCTCACTGAAACGTAACCATAGCAACAGTCACATGGCCTGCTGAAGGCCAGGTGTGATTTATTAGCTAGCTACATAAAATAACATCACACAGCGCCCTCTAGTGCGTGTGTGTGTGTGTTTGTGTGAGAGAGAGAGAGAGATTGTATAAAAGAGACCCACAGGGGAAACCCCCATATTATCCACTGTGTACCCACACACACACACACACACAAACACACACCGCAATTCCCAACCCCAGTTAACCCCACTTCCTGTAATAGACTCTATAAGACATCAAAGGTATAAACACACACACACACACACACACACGTACTTTAGAGAGAGACACAAAAGCCGAATGCTAATAGCCCTAATCAGTGACTGTGGGAAGTGCGCATGATAAACACCTACAGCTTTTTATTCTTCTTATTTTTCTTTATATTTTATTTTTTCCCTCCCAATAATTTATTCTTTCTTATTCCTGTTTTTTATCAGATTTTTTTCGTTAATATTCTCTTATCTTCCTTTTCTTTTTTTGTCGCTTTTCCTCTTTTTCCTGTCTTTATTCTTTTTTCCTGTTTTTTTTTTTCCTCCTCGTTTTAAATATAGTTTTGATGTTGTGTGTGTGTGTGTGTGCGCTTTCCTCTTGGAGTTCGTTTGATCTTTGTGGTTTATAAACTGCTGTAAACACACACACACACACACACACACACACACACACAGGGAGAGAGTTGCACTGAGCTCCCGCTGAAGCTCCTGATTAGCAGTGTGTTAGCATGTGTGTGTGATTAGCGTGAGAGCTAATGGCTCTGATGTTTGTTGTTGGCTGGAAGGAAGGCCTGTGATCGCCGCTCGGAGTTCGTTATCCACACCGGAGCGGGAAACACACTAAGACACGCTGTGTGGGAATCATTACGGCCCGAGCGGCACCGTGATTACACTGATGAGCGCAGATTACACACGGGTTAGCCAAGAGTTACGCTAACACACACACACACACACTCACATACACACACATACACAAATCGTTGAACAAACGAATCATTTTGAAGACGAATCATTCAAAAGATGAATCGTTTGAAAGGTGAATCGTTCGAAAGACGAAGGCAGTCATGCTTCTTAGTGTAATATTATTATGTCCAATTTTATAACAGCATGATGTGTGTGTGTGTGTGTGTGTGTGTGTGTGTGATGACTCTGTTCCCACTCTGTGTGTTTAACAGGTTGTCTGCTTTGCTTAAGCATCTCTTTGCTTAACCCTTTATAATCAGGTGTTTATAAATTAGGCATTTAACTATACAAACTGTGGCTGGTGTGTGTGTGTGTGTGTGTGTGTGTGAGAGAGAGAGAGAGAGAGAGAGAGAAACTGGCGTCCGGACCTAGACCACTTAATGCTTGGCTACAACAGCAGACAGCACGTCTCTGACCCCATGTACCACACCCACACACACGCACACACACACACACACACACATCCTGAAGGTATGGCTACAGGTGTGTGTGTGTGTGTGTGTGTGTGTGTGTGTGTGTATGTCTGTCTCTTACATTATGTGGAATAACAATTGGTCATCTAATCTCTACTTTCACTTTCTCTCTCTTTCTCTCACTCTCTCTCTAGCTCTGTCTGTCTCTCTTTCTGTCTCTCTCTCTCTGGCAGTGATCAGTATAATGCAGTGGTGGTGAGTGACAGCTCTTGGCATGTGTAGTGGGGAAGTTGTTTCTGCTGCCAGAGCAATCGCGTGTAAAGAGTTTATTTACACACGGCCTGCCACTGTGTGTGTGTCTGTGTGTGTGTGTGTGTGTGTGAGAGAGAGTGAGTTTCGTACTACAGTGCTACAACTTACTCCATATTGTCATCATGGATGCCTTGAAATATAGTCCCTCCCACTGCATTCCATAAAAGTCTGAGATTAATTCTGAGCCAATCACAGAGCAGCATTCGGACAGCTGTGTTTCAGGGGTCCTTCCTCAGGGATGTAGGCAGCTATGTATCTGGAGGGTGGGGCTGTGTTACAGAGTCGTTTAATTGTATTTCGAATCAGAGCTGTGATCTAAGATCAGCTCGTCAGTTCTGAGATTCTTCTTCTAAGGTCATGATTTGCTCAGAACGTCAGAAATCATGTGTCAGGTTGAGATTTGTTGCGAGGTCGATTCTTCGTAAGGTGCTGATTCTTTGTGAGGGAATCTGCTTGCGAGTTGGGGGTTCACTTGCGAGGTTACGAATTCTTTTAAAAGATTTTTTGACAACGTTGAGCGTTGCTACAAGTAGAGGTTGTAAAGGTCAGATTTTACAAGGTTAAGATTCTTCAAGATGTCAAGGTTCTGAGAAAAAACTTTGCTTGTAAAGTTAATATACTTTACAAGGTTGATATTCATTGTAAAGCTGACTTTCAGTACAAGGTTGGGATTTGGTGTAGAGTTAACTTTTGTTGTGAAGGTGATATTCTTTACAGGGGGGAGAGTTCTCATTTACAAGGTTCAGATTCTTTATAAGGTTGAGATTCTTTACAAGGTCACTATTTACAAGGTCACTATTCTTTACAAGGTTAAGATTCTTTACAAGGTCACTTCTTTAGAAGGTTAAGTTTCTTTACAAGGTCACTATTCTTTACAAGGTCACTATTTACAAGGTTACTATTCTTTACAAGTTAAAGATTCTTTACAAGGTCACTATTTACAAGGTTACTGTTCTTTACAAGGTTAAGATTCTTTACAAGGTCACTTCTTTAGAAGGTTAAGTTTCTTTACAAGGTCACTATTCTTTACAAGTTTGAGATTCTTTACAAGGTCACTATTCTTTACAAGTTTGAGATTACAAGATCACTATTCTTTACAAGTTGGAGATTCTTTACAACTTTGAGATTCTTTACAAGGTCACTATTCTTTACAAGTTTTAGATTCTTTACAAGGTCAGGATTCTTTACAAGTTTGAGATTCTTTACAAGGTCACTATTCTTTACAATGTCACTATTCTTTACAAGTTTTAGATTCTTTACAAGGTCAGGATTCTTTACAAGTTTGAGATTCTTTACAAGGTCACTATTCTTTACAAGGACACTATTTACAAGGTCACTATTCTTTACAAGGCCACTATTTACAAGGTCACTATTCTTTACAAGGTTAAGATTCTTTACAAGGTCACGATTCTTTACAAGTTAAAGTTTCTTTACAAGGTCACTATTCTTTACAAGGTCACTATTCTTTACAACTTTGAGATTCTTTACAACGTCACTATTCTTTACAAGTTTTAGATTCTTTACAAGTTTGAGATTTTTTACACGGTCACTATTCTTTACAAGGTCGAGATCCGTTACAAGGTCAGTGTTCTTTACAAGGTCGAGATTCTTTACATGATCACTATTCTTTACAAGTTTGAGATTCTTTACGAGGTCGCTTTTCTTTACAAGTTTGAGATCCTTTCCAAGGTTGAGATTTTTTAGAAGGTTGCACTACTCATGGAATTGAGTAAACACGTTAAAGTCTCTACACAGGGCACTGGTGAGCCTGTTTATTAAATGTAAACAATAAAACTATTCTGTAAATGATTTAGCCGTGTTCATGCACCATAATGAAGCTAACGACTACATTAGAACGGAAACTACTTCACACTTCCGTGGTCTAGAGTTCGTTAAGTGTTCGAGGTGCGCGCACTTCAGCGGTGGTGGAGGCAGGAACAGTTGGGGGTGGGGCGGTAGGGGGTGTTGGTGGAGGTCCCACAATGCAGACGGCAGGAAGTGGCAAAAGCTGCCAGTGATCATTGTTTATGTGTGTGTGTGTGTGCATGTGTGTGTGTAACTCACTCAGATCTGAAATGAGCCAGCAAGGAAGTGAGTTGTTTACATTACATGCACACTTACCTATAGATACCCCTCCCCCACACACACCCGTCTCACCCTCTTTCTCTCTCATTTTGTTTGTGTGTGTGTGTGTGTGTGTTGAACCTTGCGTGAGGAGAAACCGTGCAAACTTTCAACCCTGGCAACAGACACTGGAGTTTTGGGAAAAAGTGAGAGAGAGAGAGAGAGAGAGAAAGGGAGTTGGAGGGAGGAAAAAGACGGACAGAAAGAGAGAGAGACTGAGGGAGGGGTGTTTTGGGGGTGTTCCATTTCAGAGAGTTATGGAGTTTGGATAATTAAGATCAGCAGGGCGTGAAGGGTGAAGAGAGAGAGAGAGAATCGAGGAAAAAGCGAGGGAGAGTAAGTGATGAAGTACAAAAAAACAGGAAAGGAAAGAGAGAGAGCGAACGAGAGAACAAGATAGAGCAAGGAGAAAACATGAACCAGAGAAAAAGGGAGGGAGAAAAGGAATTACGGATGGAAAGAAAGAGAACATGAGAAAGTGATAGAGAGAGACAGACAGAGAGTGAGACGGAGGGATGTTTAGATGAGTGTGTGGAGAGGGTATGACAAGGGCTGATTCATTACAGTTACCACATCAGATTCCTGTCCAAACTTACACACACACACACACACACACACACACACACACACACACACACACACACCTGCATGCTGTGGCTCGTCTCTCTGTGTGTGTCATGTTGGTGTTAGATGATAATTACTGCCTCAGCATTATGACTGACTGCAGGGTAAACTTACCACACATACACACACACACTCATATACACGCAGACACACACACTCAGACACTCGTACACACACACACTTTCACACACACACTCATACACAGACATGGACACATACACACATAAACGCACATACGCCGATGCACACACACACAGACACAAACACACACACGTGTGTGGGTGGAATGTAAACAGTGAGATTTCTCTTTTTGGCACAGCAGCTCATCCCAGTCCCTCACAGGTCAAAGGTCGGGTCTGTATATGTAGGGAGAATGGAGACATTTCTCTCCCTCTTTCTCTCGCTCCCTTTTTTCTCTTTCTCTCCCCGTCTCTCTCCCTGATCAGTAATGAGGTTCTAGAACCCTAATGAGAATTCTGACATGTGTGTGTGTGTGTGTGTGTGTGTGTGTGAGAGAGAGAGAGAGAGAGAGAGAGAGAGAGAGAGAACAGAGCTAGATTAAGCCAGAGATGTAAAATGCCACTTTGTGATTGGCTGACAGCAGGGAGTGACATCATAACACACACACACACACACACACACACACACACACACACACAGAGGTTCTCTCTCTCAGACACACACATTTTGAAGTTGACACAGAGATCACAAAGTCTCATCATTCCACTTTACCACAAGTCCAGACCTGCGCTACACACAGAGGGAGAGCTCACTTCTGCCTTTCAGTGTGTGTGTGTGTGTGTGTGTGTGTGTGTGTGTGTGTGTGTGTATTGAGTGAGCCTGAAATCTGAATGTAGTGCTCATGTTAAACACAGTGGGTGTGATTGAAAGGAGGCAGCAATAAAATTTTGGCACTCTGTCTCTCACACACACACACACACACACACACACACACGAACACCAGCATTAAACAGACAGAGGTGTGTTCTTAATCCTTCACACACACACGTGTGGCGTTAAAAGTTTCTCACTATACGTAACTAACATATTATCACCTGGGCCTCAACACATACATACAAGAGCATCTCTCTCTCTCTCACACACACACACACACACACACACACTCTCTCTCTCTCTCTCTCACACACACACACACACACACACACACACACACACACACACACTCTCACACACACACACAAACACACACACACTCTCTCACACACATACACACTCTCTCTCTCACACACACACACACACGCTCTCTCACACACACACACACACACACTCTCTCTCTCACACACACACACACACGCTCCCTCTCACACACACACACACACACACTCTCTCTCTCTCTCTCTCACACACACACACACACACACTCTCACACACACACACACACACTCTCTCTCTCTCACACACACACACACACACACACTCTCTCTCTCACACACACACACACACACACACACACTCTCTCTCACACACACACACACACACACACACACACACACTCTCTCTTACACACACACAGTGGAGTTACTGGAAATTAACCTGAGAAGGAACAAAGTGTATTACTCATCAACAAGAGAGAAAAATATCTCATACTTCTCCTTCTGTGCTCTCACTTCTGCCTTCAGATGTGTGTGTGTGTGTGTGTGTGTGTGTGTGTGTGTGTGTGTGTGTGTGTGTGTGTGTGTGGACATGCCTCTTTGTGCAATGTGTTTTCAAAAAAAACTGCAGTTGTTTTTAAAATGGCTAGAAGAGGGATTAGAGCATAGGGATTAGCAGTAGGGGTTAGTGTGTAGGGATTAGGGGTTAGTGATTCAGGTTTGGAGTGTAGGGATTAGGGGTTAATGTGTAGGGATTAGGGGTTAGTGATTTGGGTTTAGTGTGTAGGGATTAGGGGTTAGTGTGTAGGGATTAGAGGTTAGTGTGTAGGGATTAGGGGTTAGTGTGTAGGGATTAGAGGTTAGTGTGTAGGGATTAGGGGTTAGTGTTTAGGGATTAGAGGTTAGTGTCTAGGGATTGGGGGTTAATGTGTAGGGTTAGAGTTAGTGTGTAGGGATTAGGGGTTAGTGTGTAGGGATTAGAGGTTAGTGTGTAGGGATTAGGGGTTAGTGTGTAGGGATTAGAGGTTAGTGTCTAGGGATTGGGGGTTAATGTGTAGGGTTAGAGTTAGTGTGTAGGGATTAGGGGTTAGTGATTCGGGTTTAGTGTGTAGGGTTAGGGTTAGTGTGTAGGGAATAGGATTATTGTGTAAGGATTAGGTGTTAGTGATCCGGGTTTAGTGTGTAGGGATTAGGGTTAGTGTGTAGGGATTAGGTGTTAGTGATCCGGGTTTAGTGTGTAGGGATTACGGGTTAGTGTGTAAGGATTAGGGGTTAGTGATTCGGGTTTAGTGTGTAGGGATTAGGGTTAGTGTGTAGGGATTAGGGTTAGTGATTAGGGTTTAGTGTGTAGGGTTAGGGTTAGTGTGTAGGGATTAGGGTTAGTGTGTAAGGATTAGGGGTTAGTGATTAGGGTTTAGTGTGTAGGGATTAGGGGTTAGTGATTCAGGTTTAGTATGTAGGGATTAGGGTTAGTGTGTAGGGAATAGGATTATTGTGTAAGGATTAGGTGTTAGTGATCCGGGTTTAGTGTGTAGGGATTAGGGTTAGTGTGTAAGGATTAGGGGTTAGTGATTAGGGTTTAGTGTGTAGGGATTAGGGGTTAGTGATTCAGGTTTAGTATGTAGGGATTAGGGTTAGTGTGTAGGGAATAGGATTATTGTGTAAGGATTAGGGGTTAGTGATCCGGGTTTAGTGTGTAGGGATTAGGGTTAGTGTGTAGGGATTAGGGGTTAGTGATTAGGGGTTAGTGTGTAGGGATTAGGGTTAGTGTGTAGGGATTAGGGGTTAGTGATTAGGGGTTAGTGTGTAAGGATTAGGGGTTAGTGATCCGGGTTTAGTGTGTAGGGATTAGGGGTTAGTGTGTAGGGATTAGAGGTTAGTGTGTAGGGATTAGGGGTTAGTGTGTAGGGATTGGAGGTTAGTGTGTAGGGATTAGGGGTTAGTGTGTAGGGATTAGAGGTTAGTGTGTAGGGATTAGGGGTTAGTGTGTAGGGATTGGAGGTTAGTGTGTAGGGATTAGGGGTTAGTGTGTAGGGATTAGAGGTTAGTGTGTAGGGATTAGAGGTTAGTGTGTAGGGATTAGGGGTTAGTGTTTAGGGATTAGAGGTTAGTGTGTAGGGATTGGGGGTTAATGTGTAGGGATTAGAGTTAGTGTGTAAGGATTAGGTGTTAGTGATCCGGGTTTAGTGTGTAGGGATTAGGGTTAGTGTGTAGGGATTAGGGGTTAGTGATTCGGGTTTAGTGTGTAGGGATTAGGGTTAGTGTGTAGGGATTAGGGGTTAGTGATTCGGGTTTAGTGTGTAGGGTTAGGGTTAGTGATTAGGGTTTAGTGTGTAGGGTGTGGAGTGTGTGTAGGGATTAGGGTTTAGTGTGTAGGGATTAACGTATAGGGATTGGGAAAGGATTTTGATTGAATTCAGTCTTCATGATTCTGATCATCTGAAATTGTGAACTTAATAATAATACCTCCACGCATGAACCCTTTCCTCTGTCTGTGTTTGCATTGTTTAGCCACGATGAAGAAGACAGTGGGCGGAGCTAACGGCTGGCAAGTGGGGACTCTGGGAGCAAACGGACAGAAGGCCAGCAGTCTGGATGGAGTGAGCTTCTCCGAGGGGGAGTTACTGCTGCAGGTACACACACACACACACACACACACACCCACCCACCCACACACACGCGCGCTCCATCAGACAGCATGGCACAGAAACAAATCCATGAGCTTACGTTTGGTCAAGAACCAAGCAATGGTGTGTGGGCGGAGCTATAAATTATGCAGGGCATTGATTGGTCAAACATATTCATACACACAATTGTCTTTCTATCTATTTCTCTCTCTCTCTCTCTCTCTCTTTGCTGTCTGTCCTTCTCTCTGTCTCTCCCTGTGCGTGACTCATATTCTCTCGCTTTTTGTTGTCACGATCAACACCTTAACAAAGGCCCTGCTAATTATGAGCCCTCTTCCTCACACACACACACACACACATACTTTGATACCCCCATCAGAATTATTCTTTTGGTGCTTTTTTTTATGCATGATTGTAAATCATGGTGTGTGTGTGTGTGTGTGTGTGTGTGTGTGTGTGTGTGTGTGTGTGTGTGTTTGTGTTTCAGGCTCTGACTGGATTCGTGATGGTTATAACAGCTGAAGGTTATGTGTTCTACTCTTCACCTACCATACAGGACTACCTGGGCTTTCATCAGGTCAGAACACACACACACACACTCACACACACACACGGAGGATCGTTCATACTAATACTAATTCACTAACATTCACACATTATGTTCAACTAATAATTAGATACAATGGTATAAACCCTAAATAAACTGAGGATTGTGTGTGTGTAAGTGTTTGTATAAGTGTGTATGTGTGTGTGTGTGTAAGTGTGTGTGTATGTGTTACAGCTAATCTCTCGTCAGTGTTGGGTTGTGATCAGTGTGGTCATGCTTTGTGTGTGTGTGTGTGTTTATGATGATTGCAATAGCAGAGGCATGCTTGGTTCTGTTCCGCGTTCAAAACACAGACCCTCTACATTTTATTTACGGAGAACCAGAAAGACCTGTCTGAGAGAGAGAGAGAGAGAGAGAGAGAGAGAGCCAGGTGTAGAGAGAGAGAGAGAGCCAGGTGTAGAGAGAGAGAGAGCCAGGTGTAGAGAGAGAGAGAGCCAGGTGTAGAGAGAGAGAGAGAGAGAGAGAGACAGGTGTAGAGAGAGAGAGAGACAGGTGTAGAGAGAGAGAGAGAGAGACAGGTGTAGAGAGAGAGAGAGAGAGAGAGAGACAGGTGTAGAGAGAGAGAGAGACAGGTGTAGAGAGAGAGAGAGAGAGACAGGTGTAGAGAGAGAGAGAGAGAGAGAGAGAGACAGGTGTAGAGAGAGAGAGAGCCAGGTGTAGAGAGAGAGAGAGCCAGGTGTAGAGAGAGAGAGAGAGCCAGGTGTAGAGAGAGAGAGAGCCAGGTGTAGAGAGAGAGAGAGAGCCAGGTGTAGAGAGAGAGAGAGAGAGAGAGAGAGAGAGAGGTGTAGAGAGAGAGAGAGACAGGTGTAGAGAGAGAGAGAGAGAGAGAGAGACAGGTGTAGAGAGAGAGAGAGAGAGAGAGAGAGACAGGTGTAGAGAGAGAGAGAGAGAGACAGGTGTAGAGAGAGAGAGAGAGAGACAGGTGTAGAGAGAGAGAGAGAGAGACAGGTGTAGAGAGAGAGAGAGACAGGTGTAGAGAGAGAGAGAGAGACAGGTGTAGAGAGAGAGAGAGAGACAGGTGTAGAGAGAGAGAGAGAGAGAGACAGGTGTAGAGAGAGAGAGACAGGTGTAGAGAGAGAGAGAGACAGGTGTAGAGAGAGAGAGAGAGAGAGAGAGAGGTGTAGAGAGAGAGAGAGAGAGACAGGTGTAGAGAGAGAGAGAGAGAGAGAGGTGTAGAGAGAGAGAGAGAGACAGGTGTAGAGAGAGAGAGAGAGAGAGACAGGTGTAGAGAGAGAGAGAGAGAGAGAGAGACAGGTGTAGAGAGAGAGAGAGAGAGAGAGACAGGTGTAGAGAGAGAGAGAGAGAGAGACAGGTGTAGAGAGAGAGAGAGAGAGACAGGTGTAGAGAGAGAGAGAGAGAGAGAGAGAGAGAGACAGGTGTAGAGAGAGAGAGAGAGAGAGACAGGTGTAGAGAGAGAGAGAGAGACAGGTGTAGAGAGAGAGAGAGAGAGACAGGTGTAGAGAGAGAGAGAGAGACAGGTGTAGAGAGAGAGAGAGAGAGACAGGTGTAGAGAGAGAGAGAGACAGGTGTAGAGAGAGAGAGAGAGAGAGAGACAGGTGGAGAGAGAGAGAGAGAGAGAGACAGGTGTAGAGAGAGAGAGAGACAGGTGTAGAGAGAGAGAGAGAGAGACAGAGAGAGAGAGAGAGAGAGAGAGAGAGAGACAGGTGTAGAGAGAGAGAGAGAGAGACAGGTGTAGAGAGAGAGAGAGAGAGAGACAGGTGTAGAGAGAGAGAGAGAGAGACAGGTGTAGAGAGAGAGAGAGAGAGAGAGACAGGTGTAGAGAGAGAGAGAGAGAGACAGGTGTAGAGAGAGAGAGAAAGAGCCAGGTGTAGAGAGAGAGAGAGAGAGAGACAGGTGTAATACACAGTTATGCACAAAAGTACAAAGTTCACTTCAGTTCAAATGTCCTCACCTGCATTCATGCACGTGCACACACACACACACACACACACACACACACACACACACCCACACCCACATACATACACACGTCTTCATGGCATAATGCAACAATCCAGTCGGACTCACTCGCTGTGTTGAGTACTCTGTTCTCATTCACACTCGTAAGTAGTTTACATTAATGACACATCACACACAAAATAAAATAAATAGAGGAAAGTCTTAAAATCAAAGCGAAAAGAAGTTTCAAAATATGGAGGAAAGTCATACAAGAAAAAAGGGGAGGTCTCAAAATGAAATATAAATAATGAAAGTCTAAAAATCAAAGAAAATGTAGACTTATGTCTCAAAATAAATGTAAAAAAATATATATATACTAAGTGAAGTCGTACTTAAAGTCTCCGTTTTTTTGTTTTTAAAATCCAACACGGTGAAACAGGAAATTATCTAGTGAGAGAGTGAGACAGGTGAAACTGCGTTATCGGGACTGACCACTAGAGGGAGCCGATGTATTACAGATCAAAGTGAAGGTTATTTAATACACATGAAAATATTTGTCATGCTGTAATGAAATATCCAACAATGTTTGTGTGTGTGTGTGTGTGTGTGTGTGTGTGTGTAGTCTGATGTGGTGCACCAGAGTGTGTTCGAGCTGATCCACACTGATGACCGTGCCATGTTCAGGAGACAGCTGCACTTCGCCCTGAAACCCACACAGGGTGAGCTCACTGACGATGCTGATGGTACGTACCATACACTCACACACACACACACGCACAGACACACACACACACAGACACACATACACACACATGTACACACACACACACACATACATACATACACACAGGCACGGACACACACACACACACATACACACACCAACACATAGACACATTTGTCTTTACTACCTTCTGCACCTCTAGTAACATCAGTAGCCAAAATGAAACCTTTACTTTTTCTTACTTTCTTTCTTTCTGTTTTAAAGTAAAACCTGCATTTAAAAAAAAATAAAATAAAGAAAATATTGTGTTAAAAAAATATTCCCATGGGGACCAGCCACAACATCAAACCTGTCTCACATTCCTGTCCTTGGGGACATTCTTTCCAATCCGAGATATAAAAGCATGTATGAACTTGCCTCCTGATGAATTTGCATGGTGTTACGAGACTCAGCCACATGGGGGCGGCGATGTGTCCATGTCTGATCCATAGATGTGTGTGTGAGAGAGAGTGTTAGTATTAAAGCTAAATAACGGCACATGATAATAATCTAGAGGGAGTGTTTACTACAGATGGAGCTATTTATCAGCTCATAGAGCATGAATACTGACAAACAGGGCCAACAAAGCTGTGAGTGTGTGTGTGTGTGTGTGTGTGTTGTCGGCGAGCCGTTAGCGTGTCTGGCTGTCATTACTGAACATGTCTGGAATGTATGCAGAGGAACGTGTGTGTGTGTGCAGTTCAGCAGTTCATTCATACACAGAAATAAACACGTTAGCATCTGTGACGTCATCGGCGTTGTACTGTATTCACTTCAGTACGTGTTTAGATTTCTTTGTTTTGTTTTAATCCAGAATGACTTACAGACAGGATAATAATGACTTCCACGCACACAGCTGAGCTGGAGTTAGAACTCACAACCTTCTGGTCATGAATACAGGACCTTAATGTACCTCTGAAATGAAAATTGGTGGAGTTTTGTTTTAATTTTATGGACACCATTATGATACTGTATCTAAATAATAAATAAATAGCACGTTTGGATGTATTCTCTGGTCAATCTGTTCTGCGGCTTCGTTTTCATTTTTATAATAATGCATTGTCTTTTCTCTGTAGGCCTCCAGAAGACCAGCGACATCACCACCGCCATCATAAATTACAACCCTCAACAGCTGCCACCAGAGAACTCGTCCTTCCTGGAGAGGAGCTTCTGCTGCCGCTTTCGCTGCCTCCTCGACAACTCCTCTGGCTTCCTGGTAAACACACACACACGTTAAATGCATACACAAATACAGCTGTGGTTTGTGTCCAGAAGTCGAGACCCACCACCAAGAACAAAAAAATTACCTTGGCTGTGTTTTATTTCCCTACCTCAGGCCCTGAACTTCCACGGTCGACTGAAGTATCTCCACGGCCAAAATAAGATGGCAGAGGATGGCACTATGGCACATCCTCAGCTGGCTCTCTTTGTCATAGCTACACCCCTCCAGCCGCCCTCTATCTTGGAAATCCGGAGCAAGACATTTCTCTTCCAGACCAAACACAAGCTGGACTTTACACCTATGGGCATTGACACCAGGTGACCTCACAGGGTTACAGCTGCAACTGAAACTTGATTTTTTTGGTGATAAAGGAATATAATACAGTATACGGACAGCAGGGGGAGCTCTTGCACTTCTAATACAGTATATTGACAGCAGGGGGAGCGCTTACACTCTTCTAATACAGTATATTGACAGCATAGGAAGCTCTTGAACCCTTCTAATACAGTATACAGACAGCAGGGGGAGCTCTTGCACCCTGTTAATACAGTATATTGACAGCAGTGGGAGCTCTTGCACTCTTCTAATACAGTATATTGACAGCAGAGAAAGCTCTTGCACTCTTCTAATACAGTATATTGACAGCAGGGGGAGCTCTTGCGCCCTTCTAATACAGTATATTGACAGCAGGGGGAGCTCTTGCGCCCTTCTAATACAGTATATTGACAGCGGGGGAACGCTTGCACTCTTCTAATACAGTGTATTGACAGCAGGAGGAGCGCTTGCACTTTTCTAATGCAGTATATTGACAGCAGGGGGAGCTCTTGCATCTTTCTAATGTAATATATAATTATCCAATTGAGGAGTCATTAGTTGAGTTAATTTGTCGAGCGTTGTAATAACGTAGCGTGTATGTCTCCTGTCACACAGGGGAAAGGTGGTGCTGGGTTACAATGAGATCGAGCTGTGCATGAGAGGCTCTGGTTACCAGTTCATCCACGCTGCAGATATGATGTACTGTGCCGACAACCACGTGAGAAGTGAGTTACAGCACAAGCAAACAGTATGTCTTGTAAAAAATCCAAACTGTAGCATGTACAACTGTTATTTACTTTGTATGAAGTGTACTACAGGGTTTATGACATCCATAACATAAAGTTTTTACAAAATTATGTATGTTTAACCGCTGTTAAGCCGGAAACCAAGATGACAGAAATTTACATAATCACATTTGCAGTAACTGAAGAAATAAAAGATTTTTCCAGATGCTCAATTCTTTTCTTCTTCCTCCAGTGATTAAAACTGGCGAGAGCGGTTTCACAGTCTTCCGGCTCCTGACGAAGTCAGGAACTTGGGTCTGGGTGCAGGCCAATGCCAGGCTTGTCTATAAGGGCGGACGACCAGACTTCATTGTGGCACGACAGAGAGCTTTAACGTGAGACTCACAATTTGTTTTCATTCAAACAGATCTTGGGGTGGGATTGGTTTGATGGCGTGTGGGGGTTGCACCAACCCGTCTGTATCTTGCTTTTTCTCTGTTCTTTCCTTTACCCCCTTTCAATTTTCCATCTTTCCAGTAACGAAGAAGGTGAAGAGCATCTCCGTCAGAGGAAGCTGCAGTTGCCCTTCAGCTTTGCCACCGGAGAAGCCGTCCTGTATGAGACAACCCCTTCTCCAGACATGACTAACATCTCTACCCAAATCAAAGGGGGTAAGATCAGTAAACCTGCCGCGCTGCCTCCAAGCTCACTGTTGAGCTCCATGCTGAAGCAGGATGAATCCGTCTACAAGGCCAACAGCGATCCCAACTCTCAGTTCTGCCTGGAAAAGGCATTCCGTGACAGCCACGCCCTTCTTAACGTCCCTGGAAAGTCCTGGGCAGATGGAGAAAGGAGCACTGTGGGCATCAAGGAGGAGTCGACAGTGCAGGACATGATCGACAGCTTGCAGCAGATCATCGGGGACAGCAGCATGTGCGGGAACCTGGAAGAGCTAACAATCGACCAGGAGGAACTGAAGGAATGGGAGAATGCTCTGCTGAGAATGAACAACCTGAGCAGTACCGAGATGCCCGTCGAGCTTAACGACATCCTAACCAACGACATCTTCTCATACGTGGAGGACGTGCTGTTTAAGGAGTGCAGCCCCAACATGAGCGACCAACTTCCCGAGTGTCTGTCCGAGCTGCAGCTGCAGGGAGATATTAACGACCTTTTGAGTATTTCAGAGGGCCTTGAAACAGCTGACCCAGAAAGAGGGTTGACGGAACTTGCTCACATTGGGCCAGAGATGGCTCTGGGGCAGCCGGCAAATCCTGTGGAACCATTTGTAGAACTATGTGAAAGTATGGCATTTGAACCTTCACTTTCTGGGCAGCAGAACCAGGCCAGGCTGGTGCAGCAGACAGCAACAACCCAACAGAACCAAGCAGAGTTTGGACTGCAAGTTCAGAATCATCTCCAGAGTGGAAACCTGGGCTACTCAGACAAAGCTCAACATGTGGGCTTTCACAACCAGAATTCTGTCCCATTCAATCAGGCAATCCGGCCAAGCAGTCAGTGGACAGGGCCCCAGGCCTCCACCAGCAAGAATATTTCACTTTCCCAAAACGTCATGTTAAACCCTGCACCAGGTGCCTGCCTCAAAGGGCAGTTTCCTCTGAGCAATCAGAGCGTAGACAATCAGAGACTTGCGACATGGCAGCAATCCCAGCCTCCTGTTCAACAGGGCCGTCCCACATTATCCAAAGTTCCCAACGTCCAGAATATCCCAAATGGTCATCATCATGTCCAACCAGTTCCACTCCCCAGGTTAATGCTACAGTCTAACTTTGGCTCAGGGTCCCATCCTCAGCCTAATGTAATCGATAATACAGTTTATGGCCAGCAGGCGGGGAGCGTGCACCCAGCGGATGCTGTGTTTGGACAGCAGGGGGAACATTTACAGACGTCTAATGCAGTATATGGACAGCAGAGGGAGCTCGTGCACCCATCCAGTGTTATGTTTGGGCAGCAGGGGGAGCTGATGGAGACATCAAATTCAGCTTATAACCAGCAGGGGGAGCTGTTAAACACCATGTCACCTGCACTTGTCAGCAGTTGCATGTTCGAGAGAGCACTTCAGGTCCCCATGAACGGCTTGCGCTACGGTTCAGCTGGACGGGACGGGGTTATCTCGTCTTGCCAGAAGACCAAAGAGTTTACGGCCCAGAATTCAGTACAGGGCTCGTACGTCTTTCAAAACAGACCCGCGGAGAACATATTGAACAACATGGGTGTGATACCGGACAGTGCTGTCACCTGCCATCTGCAGCAGCAGTTTCTCACCTGCAATAGTCAGACACAGGTAACGTGCAAGTCTTTGTGAAATTTATTTCTACCGTATGACCGTTTACCGGTCACGTAACCGATTTGTCTGATTTGTCTCCTACAGTTCGCAAACAATCCGGTCAAGGAGAATGGACTGTTCCAATTCGCCCCTGTGACGGGGGAGACGCCGTGCTTCCCCAGCAACCCCCAGAATGACAGTTTTTAGAAAGGAAAAATTCCTGTCCAGCGCAGCTATCTTTTGTGAATGGAGAAAGGAAGGAGGGACGTCCCTGTGAAGATACCGTACACGCTTCTTCGTATTCAGACCCTCCCTTTGGTTTACTGCAGCTGAAATACGTCGACGAGATCAAAGGCGAAGGGCTGGAATCGTCATGGTAGTACCGTCAGACAAGACTACGTGTTAAACCCTGCATGTCTGCTCACACACACTCGTCTATATAATCATTTGTCCGCTTATTTGTGTGTTTGTTTGTTTGCTCACCCCCTGCCCAAAGAAGTTCAGAAGGACAGAAAAGCGAACTTATTTTTTCCTTTTTGTGCATTTCTTTGTGTGTTTTTGTTTTCTTTCTTTCTTGAATTTTGTGTGTGTGTTGGGGGCAGAGAGGAGCTGCTCAGAGCTCAGTTATGAAGTATGCAGTAGAAAAGATGGAAGCTTTTCTTCGCGGGGATGAAATTCTGGGGTGGGGAGGGAGGGAGCCATTTTAAAAGACGCACACTCACTTTTCTGTTTATTCAGAAAGAGTAGAGTCATGGAAAAAGGGAAAAGCCTCATACTGCTCGTGTGTTCTCTTTCGGATTTCTCTCGATGCACTTCAGAGCAGAAGGTGAGATCAACACCTGTAAAAATGACCGATTGTAAAATATATATATTTTTTTTTTGTTAAAAAGACTGAAAGAAAAAAAAGACATCGTGAGCTGCATCCAAAGACGTAGCACTATGATAGAGTTCAGATCGAATTTAACCTGCAGCTGTGTTACGTTAGGTGCCGTCTAATTTATATAACTCCCACAATGCTGCGGATCTGTGGGGGGGCCAAAACTACTGCCTGACTGACCGCTAAAGCTGAAGCGTAAATGTCTTTCCAGCTTTCCTTCCTGTTTTTTTTTTTTTTTCCGTCGTGGGGGAATGCCTCACCCCAAAACCATCATCCAGTTAACCAATGACACTATGATACGGAGAGAAACACCTCGCCTGAGAGAACGCACAGATTTTAACTGGATGTTTGGTGGATTTTTATTTTTTATTTTTATCCGGAACATCAAAGAAACGTAAAAACACATAACCAGGATTTTCATCGCTCGTCGAAATCATCACGTATTATTATGGTATGGTAATCATGATAGAGGACTTCATATACACAATCAGCTTTTTAAAAATTTTATTTTGAACATGCTTTTTTTTTTTTTTTTTAAATATGTTGTTATGTGCATTTAATCAAATGTCATTGAGCCATTTTGGTGTCTTCTTGTACCTATAATCATAATGCTCTTTACAAAGTGCTAGCTCGCTGACTCCGGGTTAATCACAGGAGTCGGCCAGTTAGTCGGTGGCGAGCGCTGGTGTGGCGCGATACGAGTGAAAACACTTCGCTGAAGAGTGTCGAAACTCAAACGCACAGAAGTCAGGCCGCAAGCCAGACTGTCTGCGTTTCTTTCCTTCTTCTTCGCTTCGTTTCGACTCTTCAGACTTTTATCAGAGCCGATCGCATATTTACTAATTCCCATCCCGTGTCGGAGAACTGTCCTTCGTGCCTTATTCTTCTCCGACACGTTCGCCTTTTGATACGACTATATATTGTTAATATAGCATTATAGAACATATACGTGTTACCAAATCTACCAGCTAGGAATG
Organism: Ictalurus punctatus; assembly: GCF_001660625.3. Lineage (NCBI taxonomy): Eukaryota > Metazoa > Chordata > Actinopteri > Siluriformes > Ictaluridae > Ictalurus > Ictalurus punctatus. The sequence goes on along the minus strand of NC_030442.2, from coordinate 4,228,438 downwards.
CTTTCGTACCTCAATCTCAAGGAAATATGACTGATTGCAGACATGGAGTGCTTTACTTCTCTTCCCGCTAGTCCTGAACGTTTATTTTGCACAGCGGAGATGTGCGTGAGATGCGGATTGCTTCTCCAGGCCAATTCGAAGGCATCGTGCGCTGATGGATTTTAAAGCGCCCAGAAAACAGCATAGAAGAACGGTATTCATTTTCATTTAAAAAAAAAAAAAAGAAGCTATCAACGACTCATCGTACGCCGTGGGGCGTATGCGAAATTTGGCAAATAAATCCAGTTAAGTGTAATTAAATTCTAGAATTAACTGTCTAGAATTCTTCTGTTCTTCCATCATAAGTATGAACTGACCTGAGTTAGAACATGGCGTCAACGCTGAATCAAACAGCACCATCGTTTTTATTGACGGAGACGTCACTGGCATATGCAAAGGGGCATGTGCCAGTGCGAAAACCAATCATTTTTGGTCTTTTTGTTTTACCTGCTTAATATGCCAATATACAGTAAAAATATTAATCAAGACTCATTTCCTCTCAAGACACGCCCATTGGATCCTCCCACACCCCCTCAACCCAAATCCATATAGTTCAAGTTTTTTAAAAAACAAAACTGAACTAAAAAAAACCTCAATTATGGTTTCAGAAGCGAGTGCCCACCATATTTAGTCAGCTAGGTGGCTAAGACGTCGTCAAATTTGTTTAGATTTGGCGGCTGAAGGAAACACGGAACTCCTTTGACGCGTGGAATCGACTCGTAACCTTTAAGATGTTTCATGGGCACTTTAAGTTCGATCTGCTTTTAACCATATTCTCAAATGTTGCCCGGCATAGTGAGATGTTTGTGGACAGTTAGACAAGTTTGCATCCAAGTTAAAATTCAAGCCTGAATTCAAGAATCGAGTGGCTTCAAAAATCTCCATTTGAGATCTGACCT
>NC_030442.2:4090000-4222500 GCF_001660625.3 Ictalurus punctatus | reverse complement strand
TCCAGTTAGACCCTGAACAGTAATGGATTATATTTATATAGTAAAAAAAAAACAAAAAACCAACAATTAATTATTAAATATATTATAAAATAATTAAATTATTATTAATAATATTTTAAAGCTGTAGGCTATTTAATTTCATTCATTTATCTCTGACTGGCGCCATTTTAAGACGTTTGCTAGTTTAGTGACTCAAATTCAGGATTGTAGGTTTATCTTTTCCTCATTCTTTTCCACAACATTTCATGTTAGTTTAATTCCCTCGAGTGTATATTTGGTGCTTTAACTAAACGAATATTCTAGTATAGAAATGAATTATTGTTCAATAAACTCGTGTAAAAAAAATAAAATAAAATTCTATTCTATCCCATTCTATTTTGAACGTTAATCAGCTTAAAGTGCAAAACTTTGACTGCGCATGGCGGATATTTTACTTTAGTTTTTAACTTCATTTAGTAGCTGTAGTGAACAAAACCTCTCAGAAATGAAAAGGTTAACAAGCCCCTGGCTAGTAACCGCTATGCTAATAATTATAACTTTTTATTTAGTTTTATTTTTGACTCGCGCGCCTGCTGTGTAATTCCTCTGAGAGTAATAAAATCTAGATTTGAATCCCTTAGTATAAATTCTGACTTGGAAGTAAATACGTTAAAGGTTCATGAAATGTCGGGTATCAAAATTTGTGACCAGAAAACTAGCAAGCGTCATTAGCCGGCTCACAGTATTTACATGTAATACAGGTATTTAAAAAGTGCTTTATACTAGGTTATGTTGAGTTTTAGGCGTTTATAGTGAAAATGGACGCTTGCTGAAATGAAATGTTGATGTTTAACGGAATAAAAGGACGGGGAGTCGTGGTATTACAGTGTAGAGCAGCTAGCATACCTGTTTCCGTTCCTAGCATTACATACTGACATGCTAATAGTTAGAGTTAGGCTAGTTCTGGGCTTAATTATTTGTTTTCCTTTGGTGTTATTCAAACCTCAATTCATAAGTGTTGTTTTGTGTTTTTTTTTTAATTCAAGTTTACTATGTATGTTGAACTTTCACTTAAAGCTAGTGTGCTAGCAGGCTATTTATTCACGTCCTTTTACTCATTTGTCATGTTTTTGTTGGTGTGTAGATTATATGAGTATGAAATGATTTGGGGTTGCTTCTCCATCACAGCGGGATTTGAAAGCGATATTATAATCCTGTATCAGCCTTGTGCACACCGTTATTAACACACCGGGGAGCTCCGTGTGCGCATAAATACCGACCCCCTTTAAATACTACTCATAAACCAGGCGCGAGACCGAATCCGGTTTCTTTCACACACATTAACCTAAAGGTCATGAGGTGAGAGCTGGGGAGAAAATATCATCATCATAATAATAGGCTAATAACAATAGTTTGGTTATTTATTTATTTATTTTTAATATTAGACTATTATTAGCGGGATTTGATTTCATCCAGCGCGTGAGCCCCGTGTTACAGTCTGTAAAACTGTAGAATATAGGCTACTGTATAATAATCATGGTTATATTCTTTTTAAAAAATGTCAATAGAAATTCATATTTTGTGAGAGGCTTCCTGTTATTTTATGTTTATTTATTTTAGGATTTATAGAGACAGACACAGAAAAATTTTAATCTGTTTACTATCAAAAATGTCAAATGATAGACAGGACAGATGGACGGACAGACAGACAAGTAGACAGACAGAGTACATTAATGTGTATGGTATTTAGCTGATGCTCTTATCCAGAGTGACTTACAGAAGAGCTTTGAAGTGTGTATCAATAAATAAATCCTGATACTGATTCACTCAGTCAACAGATCATGCAAGGCCTATTTATTTGTGTGTGTGTGTGTGTGTGTGTGTGTGTGTGTGTGTGTGTGTGTGTGTGTGTGTGTGTGATTACAGTGTGAAGCAGCCTCCAGCTGATGGAGTGAAGTCGAACCCGTCTAAACGTCATCGTGATCGTCTGAACTCGGAGCTGGATCGTCTCGCTCGCTTGTTACCATTTCCTGATGACGTCACGTCAAGTCTAGACAAACTGTCCATCCTGCGTCTGAGCGTCAGCTTCCTGCGCAGCAAGAACTTCTTCTCCAGTCAGTGTGTGTGTTTGTGTGTGTGTGTGTGTGTGTGTGTGTGTGTGTGTGTGTGTGTGAAAGAGAGCGAGAGAGGGCAGTTGAGGACTCTGTACTGAAGAGTGTGTGTGTGTGTGTGTGTGTGCATTTTTTTATGTGTTGAACAGTGCAGCTGCATCCAACCAATCAATGTATAGATTGTTAATTCGAGTAACGAGCAGAACGAATATTTACTTCTTTCTTCCTGTTGTCTAATGATGTCTGTGATTGCAGGCTCCGCCCTTTTGTCCGTCAGTGTCCAATAGCATGGCTGCATAATGAATCGTTAATTAGCAAAGGTTTTAATGTTTAATGTGACAGCAGTGTTGTGTCAAAACAGTACAGTACAGTACCAACCGTGTGTGTGTGTGTGTGTGTATGTGTGTGTGTGTGTGTGGATTCTGAACGTGGATAAAACATTAATAATGAAAATCAGAAGCAGCTTAAAGTACTTAAAATGTGGAGAGTAATATTTATTTAACACAGCAGAGTTTAAAGTTACAACAGACCCAACAGTGTGTGTGTGTGTGTGTGTGTGTGTGTGTGTGTCTGAGAGAGAGAGAGAGAAAGAGAGAGACTAAATTTAGGACACTGGAAAGAATAGCCTAATTACTGCAGTGGCCTACAATCTCTGTCTGTCTGTCTGTCTGTCTGTCTGCCTGTCTGTCTGTCTGTCTGTCTGTCTGCCTCTCTCCACAGTGTAAATTTTAGTCATTTCTACTCTTGCTGTCTTCATGCTAGCTAAATTATTAGCGTCCGTGATTGTCGGCTTCCGTGTTTTCCAGTTGCCTAGCAACAGTGTTCTCAAAAGTTTGGTTACTTGAATAGAGAATATATTATTTGCTCGCTTTCATGTCAAAAGTTCCATTTAAACACAACTGAACTCTCGTCAGTGATTGGCTGAATGGAGTTACTTGCCATTGTGACATCATCAACACTAAAAGAGCTAATTAAAGAGACCTTAGCACCTATCTGTCTATCTGTCTGTCTGTCTGTCTGTCTCTCTTTCTCTATCTATCTGTTCGGCTGTCCAAAAAATCTATATGTGCCGCCTCTTATGAATAATTCATTAATTATGCAAAATATAAATAAAGATGCAACCTTTGAATCACTGTTCTGTCTCTCAGTACTGAGTGAGGGAGCAGATGAGGAGAAGAGAGTGTGTGTGTGTGAGAGAGAGAGAGAGAGAGAGAGTGTAAGAGTAAGAGTAATGTGTGTACTGTTGTGATGTTTTGATCGTTTGTTGGCTCCTCAGCAGAACTGCTGCTTTGTCATCAGCCAATCCGATTCTCTCTCCGCTGGTGATGTCATCAGCCTGTGACACCTCGCAAATCATGGGTATCGTTAATATTTAATGTAGAACATGCTTTCTCTATTTCTGCTTCTCTCCTTCCCCGAGTTTACTGCTCCTGTCATTCCAGCTTTACTCATTCATCCTGACAAGAGAGCGAGAGAGAGAGAGAGAGAGAGAGATAGACAGACAGAGACAGATGGAGAGATTCATAAGAACTACATTTCAGTCTGAGTATTAGCATGAACGTTCCGAAGTTTAACTGATGAGTCAATCAGGATCACTGATCACGGCCTGGAACTCGAGATGAACAGAGCGAGAACGAGACGAGATGGAGAAAGAGAAACGTCTGTGACAAAACGAGCAGATACGGTTGGATCCAGGGGCAGCTTTATTCACAACGTCCTGTTCGATATAAAATTCACAAGAGTATAAGACGTGTAAAATATCTAAAAACCAAGAAAGAATCAAATTCTTTTCCACATGTTACTGTATATTTTTTTTGGGGGGGGAGAGTAATATTTATGCTCTCTCTCTACCTCTCTCTCTCCCTCTCTCTGTCTCTCTCAGTTACCCTAAAGAATCACACCAGTAAAAGGTTGCCATCCAGCAACGGTAACCATGACAACAGTAAAGCTGCAGGATTGGTGGATGGACGGCTACCAGAGGGGGAACTACTGCTGCAGGTGTGTGTATGTGTGGTGGTTGTGGGGGGGGATGGGGGGGTGGTTATCTCTGCACTTTTACCGACCAATTTTTTGCCACAGACCTGGCAACCAAGGACACCAAAATGGCCGACCTCATACAGAAGTGCAAGCAGAACACGTTTTGTGGCCGTTAAACTATCTGGAAGTTTCTAGTCGTGTGTTTTACGGAAATATGTTTTGGAGTAGGATCATGTGACAGTCGGGAGCCAATCACATGACAGACAGATATCAGCATTTCTGAACTTTCCCAGTTTTTCTGTCCACACTACATGATTGTAAGTGTAAGCAGCCCTGTAGAAAAGTGAAAAACAATGAGAAAGTCTGTTTTTTTAAAACATAGTGTGGAAAAGCCCCCCCCGACAATCCTGTTCAAATATTTGATTTCCAACTGCCAGGTGATGATGTCCAAATGGGTGGGTCAGCAGCCGACCAATCAGCAGCTTCACTTCATCTTCGCTTCTGTCTAAACACTGTCATTTCGTTCTCTCTTTTCTTCATCTGTCACTTTTTGCTTCTTAAGTGCAGGATGTTCTTCAGGAAGTGCACATCTGCACATTTTTACTGACATTACTCTTCTGTTTTTATTTGTAAATTGTTTCTGACGCTTCAGCCGTGACGTATTTCGAACCGTCATGCTAATAAAACACTGGAACTGAGCTGAGAAAGAAATGAGGACGATGAGGATGAGGATTTTGGGGAGGTGTGTGTGTGTGTGTGTGTGTGTTCCACTTTCACTCTCTACCTCCTAAATAATGCACACACACACACACACACACACACACACATCTATTATTCAGAGGCATGAAAGTATTCAGCACTGTCTTCCCATAATTCCTCTGGAAAAATACTATCTTTAGCTAACTAAAAATACTTTGTTTCTTTTCCTTTAATAGGCTCCCGGTCTGTCTCTTCCTGTCTGTCTCTCCCTGTGTGTTTCAGTCTCTACCTGTCTGTCTGTGTCTGTCTCTACCTGTCGGTCTCTGTCTCTACTGGTCTCTTTCTGTCTGTCTCTACCTGTGTCTCTCTGTCTGTCTCTCCCTGTCTGTCTCTCCCTGTGTGTTTCAGTCTCTACCTGTCTGTCTGTGTCTGTCTCTACCTGTCGGTCTCTGTCTCTACTGGTCTCTTTCTGTCTGTCTCTACCTGTGTCTCTCTGTCTGTCTCTCTGTCTGTCTCTCCCTGTCTGTCTCTCCCTGTGTGTTTCAGTCTCTACCTGTCTATCTGTGTCTGTCTCTACCTGTCTGTCTCTCTGTCTCTACTGGTCTCTTTCTGTCTGTCTCTACCTGTGTCTCTCTGCCTGTCTCTACCTGTCTGCCTCTCTATCTGTCTCACGCTGTCTCTCTGTCTCTCTCTGTCTGTCTCTTTCTCTTGTCTCTTTTCTCATTAGGATAGCCTCAAATTGCATTTTAATAGTGTTTAATATTTTCTAGCACGTTAAATGTGTGTGTGTATATGTGTGTGTGTGTGTGTGTGTGTGTTTACAGGCTCTTAACGGGTTTGTGCTAGTGGTTACTTCAGAAGGGATCATATTCTATGCCTCACACACTATTCAGGATTACCTCGGATTCCACCAGGTGAGCCTCACCACACGCACCGACACACACACGCACCGACACACACACAGATCAGGCTGCTCGTTGTAGTGATTAATCACACTGATTCACTTTTCCTTTCTCTGTATTGAAACACAATACTTCTCTCTCTCTCGCTCTCAATCTCTCTCTCTCTCTCTCTCTCTCTCTCTCTCATTCGTCCAGACGGATGTGCTACATCAGTGTGTGTTTGAGTTGGTCCATGTGGAGGATCAGCAGGCGTTTAGGCATAATCTGCACTGGGCTCTGAACCCTCCTGCTGCGGAGCAACAGCCCAAGAAAGCACAGGGTCAGTATTTCACACACACACACACACACACACACACACACACACGAAGACAAAACCACATTGAATCGAATCAATCAGAATTAAACAGAAGTCACCTGAGTTTAAATCAACTGAATCAAATGAAACTAAACTGAACTAGGAATGAATTTGATTCAGTTGTATCTCAGATTGAACTAAATTGAACCTAATTTAATTCAGCTGAATTTACCCAAACAATTCAACTCAACCACTGCATATTTATATTTATATTTATACTATATTTCCTATTCATGCAGGTTCTGTCTCCGGTTTGTCTGCAGTCACGTATAAACCAGACCAACTGCCTCCAGAGAACTCGTCCTTCCTGGAGAGGAGCTTCATCTGTCGCTTCCGCTGCCTGCTCGACAACTCGTCCGGCTTCCTGGTAAACACGTGCGCGCGCACACACACACACGCACACACACACACACTGACATTCTAACAGCCAATAAAAGCAGTACAACTATTATCCGATCCTTTGGACCGTTAATAAATTATTGTGATATTAATTAGTCTATATTTTACACAAATGTTCATATTTATTTTAATAGCAGATGTAAAATCATTTTTTGTTGTTTGAAATTTTTGAAATGGCAACATTAAAAAAATGACCCCGCCCTCAGTTCCACCTTATTCGTTATTTTCTGATATCTGGACACATTGTGAAACTTTCTTCTTCCATCAGCTGAATGTTTGTTTTTATCTCGACGTTTCTAGGCGCTGAATCTCCAGGGTCGCCTGAAGTTCCTCCACGGTCAGAACAGACGACTGGACGATGGAGGTCAAGCACCACCTCAACTGGCCCTGTTTGCTGTAGCCACGCCCCTTCAGCCCCCTTCCATCCTGGAGATCCGCACCAAGAACATGATCTTCAGAACCAAACATAAGCTGGACTTCACTCCTATGGCCTGTGATGCCAAGTAACAGCTTTAACATTTTATTTATGCTCGAAAATAACATTTTAGATGCTTCTAGGAGTATGTTTATCCTTCTTGCGGTTGCTGTGACTTTGAGTGCCATGTCTAACCCAAATTACCAATAGTCACATTTTTTTTATGCTAGTAAATTAACCGTCCACTTTGGTCTGAGTCATTCATATGACTGCTGTGTGTGTTACAGGGGTAAAATAGTTCTAGGTTACACCGAGGCAGAGTTACGGGTCCGCGGCACAGGCTACCAGTTCATCCACGCAGCCGACATGCTGTACTGCGCAGAGAACCACGTCCGCAGTAAAACACTTTTAACTGTGATTAAAGCTTTAATCTGTTTTTTTTTTTCTGCTTCTTTTTTTGGTTTGTTGCTCAGCACAGTTACTCCTTACCCTTCTAATGCTTAAAGTCACTCAGAACCAACCATGCCCTGTTCTCCCTTCCCCCTATAATCCTCTGATTTAATCACAGGAAGTGACATCACAGCCTGATATCTCTTCTACTTTCAGCTTGTGGGTCAAGTTTGGTGCCTCAGCATTTGTCCCGTTAAGATGACTTTGAGTACATTTTATAATCTATAAGAAAGGAAGGACAACGATTATCTATAATGCTACAGATCATACAGAGGATCGAGTCATTTCTTTTAAAGTAAAATTTTTATAATAGTCAATACTCAATATGAGTCTGTAATATATATGTAAATAAATCTGAATTGAACTGAATTGTATGTACAGGGGCATTGTCATGCTGGAACATTGTAAATTGTATTGCTGCAGCGTACAAAGACATTCTGTACAATCACATGCTTCCAACTATGTGGTAACGGTATGGGGAAGAACCACATATGGGTGTCGTGGCCAGACGTCCACATACTTTTGGCCGCATAGTGGCCATAGAATACGTGGAATTACGGCATTACGAGCAGCGCTGTTTGATTTATTTGCGATGTTTGTTTGGTTTTACTGCGATGAAAATGTATTCACATGCAAACCAGTTTGAAATGTGCTTTCGCAGTGATTAAGACTGGGGAAAGTGGCCTGACTGTGTTTCGACTGCTCACCAAGGAAAACCGGTGGAAGTGGGTGCAGGCCAACGCAAGACTCGTCTATAAAAATGGCAAACCCGATTACATCATTGCCACTCAGAGGCCCCTCGGGTGAGTTCTGGTGAAAATACAGGTCAAGATATTTTAGTCGTAATTTTGGTTCCCATGTTTATAATCTATGCTAACGTTTATTTTTATTATGCTCAGGGAGGAAGAAGGAAGTGAACATTTAAGGAAACGCTCCATGCACCTCCCCTTCACGTTTGCAACTGGCGAAGCTTTGTTGTATCAGACCAGCTTCCCCATCCCTGGCTTCTCTGATAACATGGCGACCAAAGGCAAGAGTGGGAAAGCCAAGAAAACCAAAGTAGACAAAGCGTCAAAAGATGAGCTGGACCCCAGCTCCCTGCTTGGTGCAATGATGAGGCAGGACAAGTCGGTTTACGTATGCCAGCCCGCGTCAGACCCTAAAGCACCATACCGCAGCAGCCTGCCTAGCAAACAGGAGGAGACCAGCACCTTTTCTACATCTGTGGAAAGTGAGAACTGGAATTCTGTACCAAATAGTGTAAACGGAGTCCCCAAGTCTGAAGTGCCAACTAGTTTCGACCCCCTGCTGGCTACACTGGATTCTCTGTCGCTAGAAAATGAAGAAAACTGCTCCAACAGCGAGTTGTTTAACGCGCTGGAAAACCTGGGATTGAATGCTGAGGATCTGGAGCTGCTGCTCCTGGATGAGAGGATGATCCAGGTGGAAATGGAGCCGGAATACGTACCTTCCCTCAACGATATCCTTACTAACAATGAGATCCTGTCATATATCCATGAATCATTAGAAAATAGGACAGGCAACAGGGATGGTCTTGTTCCCTTTACTGCCCCTGACCTTGTAGACCCTATAGAGGGCTCCTCAAATCCATATAACCCACCGTCCATGTCTGATTCGAATCCTACGACTGTTTCAAGCTCATATTTACCCTTCCGACCTCCCAGACTTTCATCACCCATTCTACATCTGTCGCAGCAGATGCAGCAGCACTTGAGCGCTCAGTCCCTGCACCAAAAATGCCACAGCTGGATTCCAGAGTCACAGATTAGCGAGGTTCCATTCCCTCAGCACAGTTCAGTACTTGTTAATGCAATAGCTGATGTTCAGAATGGTCACTGGATCGCTCAACAAACCCCGGAGGAAGTCTCACAGGTTGATGTAAAGTTTCCAGAATCCAGTAGACATCAGCAGCCTTGGTGCCAAAACCAGATGCAGTCCCATTTTCCGTATAAACACGAACATATGAGTGGCGGTGGCTCTCAAAATGGGATCTACCCCACCCACCAGTGGCAAGGACGCAACTACATAGACCAACTGGTCACCGCTGGTAGCCATGTGGATTACAGTATGGTCACCGAGTCCCGGGAGGAGTTCAATAGTAGATCGGTTGGGGAATTGCCAACATCATCATCATCATCGTCATCATCATCTTATCAGCAGCTTTACACAAAACAACCACCCACAAATTTTTCCTACACCAATCAGAACTCCTCAATGGATCACATTCTTCCCTCATTGGATGTTTATGAAATGTTTGATTCCGCACAATCCCATGACTCCACCCACAGAAAGGTAAGAAGTCATGAGAACCTGCATTTTATACCACAACAGTCTTCAACACATTGATACTGAGTAAAGAACATGCTCAAGTGTCTGAGGTCTTACCCCACCATCAGGAGTTCGCAAGTTTGAAGCCCCATCCATGTGTGGCTCGCAGTCTAAAACACATCATCTAGTCTGTAGTTTGATTCGGCAAACAAAACACCAGACCCGCCCACCTTTACGGATTCTGCATCACCGCTCCACATTTTAACATCGGAGTACGTTGCTGCGAGTTATTACTCGAATAGGAATCTAAAATGATCGACACTTCTATAGATGGTTTGCTCCCCTCTAATATTAACTGACCCCCTTGAAGCCCCGCCCCTTTCACCCCATCTCAGATTGGTTTCTTTGACTCAACTCAAGTTTTTCCCCGTTTGAACGATGCGCTGACACAGGGAGTCCTCGCTTCTTGTTACGCAAAATGGAGAATGTTTGGAGCTCATTAATGTGGGACTCAAACTCCGTGCGTGTTCAACCTCAGTTAACATCAGACGCGTGTATACATGTAGCTATAGCTATCGGATGCGACTGAAAATGTTCAGACACTTTTTAAAAAAGACATTTTTTTTTAAAAGGACAAACAACTAATTGAAGCCTGTTGCTATAGAAACTGGAGTCATCTCTTTTAGCTAAAGTGTAGAAGTTAAAAAATGCAACATATGCACTTTATTATTAACTGTAGCCGTGATAAACACTTATAACACGTGAAAAAACACGCACAATGGGTGTGGCGGATTCATGTTGTGATGGGTTGTTTTTTTCTTCCCCCAAAAACACACATCCCGTCTACATAAAAACACAGAAAGTGTCGTTTTAACATTTCTCCAGATGTGAGGGTGTTTGCGACCCGAAATATTACTTTCATGTAGATGGGAGGACAACATTTAAAATATATATATATATACATACATATATATATATATATATATATATATATATATATATATATATATATATACACGTGCGGACAGAGCTTAAGGTTCAGGGGCAGGGGCGAAGGGGATGTTAGGCGGGGGCTCAAAAGCAGTGGGACACTATGGGGCTCCAGCGGGACACGCCTGTCCTCATTAGGCTCAAAACTGTCTCGCGTATCTCACTACACAATGTTTGTGTCCTCGCTATTTCAACTGTGTGTGTTATTATTTAGTGCAAGATAAGGACAAAACGTGATAAAGGTGGAGTAAGCAGACCGAGTTCAGTTCTTCATGTCTGGTGGGCAGTCCTGTTTTGTGTGTGTGTGTGTGTGTGTGTGTGTGTGTGTGTGTGTGTGTGTGTGTGTGTAAATTTTTGAGGTCGGAGCTTTCAGTTAAGAGAATAGAGCTGCCGTGCTCAGTCAAGCATGAGCACCACTGACCTACAATCTACTCACAGCATCATCCAGCACACACACACACACTTCATCTAACACATTGTTGTTGCTCCATTCCCTAGATAATAATGCTAATTTGACACAATAGCTTTCTTTTGCTAAGTCTATTTTGTCTCGTGTCCTTTCTGTGTGTGTGTATACATGCGTGCGCGTGTGTGTGTGTGTGCGTGCGTGTGTGTGCGCGCTCTCAGATGGAAAACGGCTTCGTCCTCGACCCCACCACGACCTGCCCGCTCCCTAACAACAACGGTGTGGCACCGACGCCTGGCGACAAGCCCCGCCCACCTCTCCCAGATCCACCAGCCACTGGCTTCTACCTCTAACGGAAGCCAGACGACGGACCAATCAGAGCATGCGCTGGCTAAATCTGATCGGCAGGAACGAACGACTAAAACGAAGCGTTTCTGATATCACTGTTAATATTTATTCGATTCTAAAGTGAGGTGAGGAAGTGGTTTAGTTATTCCAGATAAATCAGTAAGCACTCGGAGGTGTGTGTGTCGAGTTTTAATGCGTTTATGACGTTCGTGTATTATTCCGCTGAGGATTTCTCACGTGTTATTGGTCACGACTCGCCATTAAAGACGTCACCGGTCTAAAAACGTACGTGTGTGTATGTGTGCGTGAGACGCAGTGAAAGCTATACGTGGCTATATACTTAGACTGAGAGAGAAAAAAGCAGTATTATGATAATAAATAGAAACATGAAGATGGAGATGATTAATTTATTTATAAGCTGGTCAGATGATTATGAACGTATTGTATTTAATAGCTTTTAACCAACGTAGCACTTCTGTTTAAGCACTAACTCTGAAAGAGTTTAGCGTTTCTGAAAAGGAAAAGGTCTCTCTTGTCGTTGCCTTTTGCTTCAACTTGATGCTTTAAGTTACACCAGCTAGCCGTGGGGTTTTTTTAAATGAGGATTTTGTACATTTATGACAAAAATCTTCTCCTATTTCTTATAGAAAAGCCTAGCTAATATGATATGATACACTAGTTGGCGTGCGTAGACATATATGTATTGTATGTCTATGTTGCCATGGAACACGACAGCCTAGCGGTGTTCAATAGCATTGTTAGCTTCCTTGCTTTTTTTTTTTTTTTTTTTTTTTTTTTTTGAATTATTGTTACAGGAACGGTCGAAAGGAAATCATCTTGAAACGGGACATTTTAAATGGTTTTATAAAGTTGTGACGAAAGCCAGCTAGCATCAGGCTCGAAAGTTAGCGAGGCGGTTTTGTTTTTTAGCGTTTGCTAATAGCGCTTTATAATAGCTAATAGCTTTTGCTAATCGCACTTCTAAAATTCTCTCTTTAACAGTAGCACTCGATCTGAGCCATATTTTTTTTATGTTTTTTTTTTTTTTTAAACGACAAACCTGTGAAGTATTTCTAAAATCTGAAGAAAAAAAAAGCCTTTTTGTATTTCTTTTTTTACTTGAGCTTGCTGAACTGAGACCGTATGTGTGTGTGTGTGTGCGTGTGTGTGTGTTGTCGAGTTAGGGTTATCTGTGGTTTATCCAAGTGACAAACATGAAAAATGTTGACGAATAAAACAAACAAAAAAAAAATCATTATTATTAAGACTGTACTATACTGGAGTACTATTATTATTATTATTATTATTATTATTATTATTAATAAAATTAATAGTATTATTATAATTATGATGATGATGACTGGAATAGGAAAAATAAGTGAAATATATATATATGTATTAATGTAATGCTATAAAATGGAATTTCTACATACGATTAATTACTTAAAGTGCAACCTTCTTTTAAAAAAAAAACGTGTGGTGTTGTGAGAAAGCAGTCATGATGTCATCCTCTTGGAATCGGCAAATTTCTGCTGTTTTTCCTGTCAAGTTCCTGTATTTCTTTAAAAATATGTAACGAATTGTCACCAAAATAAGGTGTTTATCCAGTGTAAACATGTCCAGACTTCCATTAGCGTTAGCAGTGTATCCCATAGCTCGCCGAGCTCCATTCAGCTGCCGGTTTACGATATGTATACGATACGGCCAAACGCTCTAATGAGCAGAAAACGTTTCCTAATCACCTCGCGTTCGCGTCTACGCGAAGCCGTTTTCTGCACGAGCCCATCTCCGAACACTGCCGCGTTCTTTAATCGCAGGTTTCCGTTCGAGGTTCTTCACCGTGTAGTCTGACAGGGAGACGCACGCTATCACACAGTCTCTTATGGACTTCAGAGTTTATTGTACAGGATCTCGTACAGCGTGACGAAAGATAATCTCGCGCAAGTCACAAATACAGTTTTTAAAAATAGTTCATTGTTTGTTGTCAGTCTGTTGGCCAAGCAAATGTTCTAGCAGTTTAGCTTACTTACGAATAACTTCGTCACTGCACATGAAATACAGAACGCATTTTATTACAGGAACGTATTTAACACGTGTTGCATATTTATGACTCTTACATTTGAGATCAAAAGATTAATACAGTATTTGAAAAAGAATAACTTGTATATTATAATATATATATATATAAACGCCATCTTAAATATACCTACTTAAAGACTACTTAAAGTTGTTACGTGAGGTGGCATCAGCTCAAACTATGAACCATACAGTGAAATTTCAAAATCCAAAATAATAAAAACAATGAAAAGGTGTAATGTACACGAGTTTCTGTTGCTAGCACAGTTTTAAAACAAAACAAAACAAAAAAAAAAACACTCGTAGCACTCGCAGGAGATTTACTTACTCAGACTTCTACTTCAACGAAATGCTTACGAAGAGCTAGCTTGTTATGTAGCTAACGTTGACTAGCCATGATGCGAGCTTGCCATGAATGGCGTTTTCGTCATCCGGGACTACTAATTTTGAGTTGGGTAAGATATACTCGAGTAATTCTAAGCGTCCTGAATTCATCCTGCTGGAAACCGAGCCAACGTTTGGCCCCACCCTCTCGAAATGTAACAGCGTGTCAGGGCGAGTTCTCGAGTCGCGAGCGCGTGCTTTGGAAAGGAAGCCGGGAAAATCACAAATGCAGCACGAACGTTGATCAGATCGAACGTTTAGAAGCTAGCTAAGTGGCGGTTAGCTAATTTGATATCATTTTAAAGTCATCTAGATAGCTACTTTTCTTTAATGGAAGTTTTTACGAAACTAACGGTCAAACAACGACCAACCGTAACGTAAAAACGGGTTAATAAATATATATATATATATATATATATATATATATATATATATATATATATATATACGAACGTTTTTGGTTGCGTGTGTTGTTGTTTTTGTTTTTTAGCTATTTAAGAAAGCTAGCCACACGAGCACACCAAATACCTTAGCAAGGCGTGCTGCTAATTTGCCACCTTTCTGTAATAACAAGTCGAGCGGTTATCGTGGAAATGTACGCATTTGAAATATGAACGTACGAACGAATGAAAAGAGGTTGGGGTAACTAAAACTCGCGTGAGCACATGACGTAGACCGATAGAACGATTTTCCGACTTAATACTGCACTAATATTCTGTACTGTGAAGGCGGGGAAAGGTTTTGACATGTTAGGGGGGAAAAATGCTAATAATAATAAATAACATGGTGCCATAATGGTGAAGTTCTCGTTGTGTTTAGTGTCGTACATGTTGAGGATTTAAAAAAAAGAAAAGAAATATTAAATAAAATTCACGCCAGAGTTTTGTCGAATGAAATGGGGAAGGAGGGAATACATACGTAGAGTATGCAGTGTTATCCGTTTGTCTTTGAGATGTATCCTTCAATCCTGGAATTAAACGATTCATGCAATCACAAGGTCACGTGTCTCGTGTGTTTATTGAATCGCAAATCCGTTTTTAAGCGGTGCGGTCTGGGGTTTTTCTTCTTTTGTTGTTGTTGTTAACGTAAAGATTTGTTTGCTCAGCCTAGCTAGCTTACTAGCTAGATAACTGTCATGCCACGAAGGTTAGCTAAACAGCACGTACGGCTAGCTCTCGAATTACGGCGTAGATAAGGTGTTGCGTAAAGCTAGCTAGTTAGCGTAACGAGGTTGTTATCGCAGCAGCTAAACGTAAAGAGCTAGCCGAGTAGGTAGCTAGCGAAGTTCTAGACTTCAACCCGAGTATAAAATATTGAACAAGGTCATGATTGTATTAGCTAAATGTTGTTTTTTTATGTTTTAGCTCCACCCCTCTATGGAGTCAACGTTTGGCCCCGCCCGCTTTGTAATGGTACGGTCATTGGGGACGAGCTCCGGAGATGCGATTTGGCAGTGGAAGAGAAGCGTAAAAGCAGCACGTAGTTGTGCGTGAACTGAGATTTATATGAAAACATTCATATTCGTGTTCATATTTTACACCGACAATGACGTCACAATAACCGCTGCAGGGTTTATTAAAGATTTCATTACAGTATAATATGTCAATAATGACATTATCGTCATCATTAATTACAACCAGTGATTTCATATGTTTGTGCTATAATTAGATTTTGTCGTGTGTGTGTGTGTGTGAGGCGGACAGGGTGTGCGTGAGAGGAGAGGGTCAGTAAGCGGCGGTCGTCAGGCTCCTGGAGAGACTCGTCTACACTCTCAAACACGAGCAGACAGAAAGAGGAGGGGGTTGTCTCTCTCTCTCTCTCTCTCTCTCTCTCTCTCTCTCTCTGTCGTTCTGTCATGTTTTTTTTCCTCCTGCTCTACAGTTGAGGACTCTGAGTGGCTTCATCGATCGGTTTACTTTTTTAAGGTCGTTTGTTTCCATCGTTCTCGAGCAGCACTCGACGTCCTGCACTCTCAGGAAAACACCAAGCTCTCTGTCTTTCTCTCTTTCTCTCTCTGTCTGTTCATCAACTCCTCTACAAGTCTGTCAAAACACATCACTTCTGCTGTGATTCTCTCCCTCACTCTGTCTCTCCCTCCTTTACAGAGCTAATCGTCATCCTGCAGACGTGTTAAATGTGAAAGAGGGAGACGATGAGGGAAGAGAGATGAGAGGTGGACAGGGTGAGAGAATAGAAGCAGAGGTGGAGAGACGAGAGAGTGAGATGGAGATATGTGAGAGAGATGGAAAGATCAGAGAGCGGTGGACAGGGTGAAAGAAAAGGAGAGATGGCGGGATGAGTGAGTGATGGAGGGATCAGAGAGAGGTAGGGCTATCTGAGAGAGATGTAGAGATGAGAGTGTGAGATGTGAGAGATGAGTGAGAGCGAGTCATGTGAGAGAGGGGGAGATGAGAGAGAGAGAGAGAGAGAGAGAGAGGTGTGAATGATGGACTGAACAGTTGAAGGTCACTGAATGTCTAGTAGTTTTCCTCCACGAAGGACGAGGCTGTGATTGGTCAAGCGTGACTTACTGTACTTTACCTCTGTGTGTGTGTGTGTGTGTGTGTGTGTGTGTGTGTGAGTGTGTGTGTGTGTGTAAATCACTGTTGTTTCCAAACACTTTTACTAGAAAGCTCAGTGTGTGTGTAAACTGAGGGGGACGTCACAGTGGATTTGCTCAAAATGTCACGCGCAACACACACACACACACACACACACACACACACACACACTGAGCTGATCACACCCCTGCTCTCACCGCTGTACCTCTCTTCCTCTCCATCCATCCTCTCATCATTTCCATCCTCTCTTTTCCTCCATCACCACGACTCACACCCATCTCTTTTTCTTTCTTTTCCTCCTTTCCTCTCTCCATGTAATCGTTTCTTTTCCTTCTCTCTCCATCTTTCTCTCCATCTCTTCCTCCTTCCCACTGTGGTTTTCTCTCTCTCTCTCTCTCTCTCTCTCTCTCTCTCTCTCTCTCTCTCTCTCTCTCTCTGTGTTTATCTTTGTTTATCTGTCTATCTTTCATCTCCTTGTGAGGGAGAGGACACTCGCTAGAGTGGACAGATGTAACACCTCTGTCAAATAACAACTGGATGTCAGGAGGGACAGAGGAGAGAAAGAGAGGCTCTTTAGTGTGTGTGTGTGTGTGTGTGTGTGTGTGAGTGTGTGTGTTCTCTTGTTTCCTGGTGTGACTTGAGGCCATGTTCAGGCTCGTCGTTAGTGTCATCAGTAATTAATCAGCGTTAATAACAGAGTTACACTAATTGGGCAGTGATAAACCTCATGTGTACACTCTCTCTCTCTCTCGCTCTCTCTCTCACACACACACACACACACACACTCTCTCTCTCTCTCTCTCTCTCTCTCTCTCTCTCTCTCTTTGTAGAGAAGCTGAAAGCGACAGCGATGAAAGGTAGAACTAGAGGGAAAAAGAATGAAACAGAAGAAAGAAACTAGTGCTGAGTCTGAATTCATTCCCTGTTCACTACGTAGTGCACTATTTAGGGAGCAGCCATTTTGTATAGTGGTGTCTTGTTTTGGGGTTTTTTCTCTGAGAAGATAATCACATAATTCTGTTCAAGGAACCGGATGCAACTACATTTACGTATTTAAAAAAAAAAAATTCTGATTCTGAAAATACACCATCATTAAGTGATATAAGTAATATCGTAAGTTATGATTAAAAAAAAATCTAGGACAATTACCGTGATATAACATGGTGCCCCGCGGGTTTAAAGCGTTGTCTTTGTCGCCACCTGCTGGTCAGATAATGAACTGCAGCTGTATTCAAAACCCGAGCGCTTATAATTAAATAAAAAATAAATAAACAAACAAACACAACAATGCGCTTATAATTCATCATCAACTAAAAACTTAAAATATTCCATTTCAAGTCTTGCAGTGTTTTCCGATAACTAAATACGACAAATACTCCTTTTATTTACCAATAATGTTACTAATAAATAAACACGTGATATATTCTATTTTTTAAATGACATTCATTACAACGTTAGTAACGACTAACTTCTTTAGATGTTCTATTTATTTAGAGATAATATTATTTTTTTAAAATTATTTAATCATGCCTACTAATATTGTTAGTAATAACTAAAATCTTTCAATACTATTTACAGGTAATATTATTAAAGCTAAAAAACTTTTTAAAAATGTTTACATATGCTAAAAAGCTGTTTATTTGTTACTAATGTTAAGAACTCATAACTGAGACTTTTAAAAAAATCACTTCGGATATTTTATAGATATTGTGCAGGTGCATCACCTGCTCAGGTTCGATGTGGCTCGCGCTCAGGTGAGGCGCTTTTCATCTCCATTCATCCAATCCATTGTGATTGGATCCGGACGGTGTCTGAGCCCCGCCCACTTGTGTGTGTGTGTGTGTGTGTGTGTGTGTGTGTGTGTGTGTGTGTGTGTGTGTGTTGGGGGGGCTGAGATCAGGCTGGTCCAGGTCCAGGCTGAGATCTGACGGCGGAAAAGAGCGCGCGCGGGTTGTCTGCGGTGTCGGTGAGCATCTCGGAGACAGCGCGAGAGGTAAGCAGCCTAAACTCCCACTTCCGGTTATTTTGAGGTGATAAGGAGAGTGCACTTCTTTATTATTCATAAGAGTAAGGAACATTCGGGAATGAGCTGGGGGATTTCAAATTTGAAAATAACAAAAACAATCATTAAAGTTGATTATTATTATTATTATTATTATTATTATTATTATTAAGAGGAATCCTAATAATAAACACTGTAAAGCACTACAGGTTGCTAATAATGAAATAAAAACACGTTTGGACTTTTTGATGTGTTTTAAAAGTCTGTTTCTTTAGTGGAATTGAACCTGGAAATGTGTTATGTTTTCTCTTTTTTTAAAAATTCCAGGTCAATGTGTGTTAAAGCTACAAAAATTTGGACTAAACGTCCATGATGTTGCTTCTTACAACGAATGCAGAGAGCCGCCGGATGTTTGCTTTCCGAATTTTGGCTTTTTTTTAGTTCGTACTTGAGCTACGTGTCTAAAACTGAATTAAAGCGTGTAGCGTTCACATTAGCACGGTCGACATTTGTCGGATTTTTTCAGCCTCCGCCTTCTTAAACAGCTCATGTCACGACGGTTAAAACGAATCAGTAACGTGACGGTGGATAACCCGACCCCGAGCGGCCCGAGTACAGAGCCCTGAGGGACGCCTCGACTCAACGCGGTGTCTTCACTGTCGTAGTTTTGCAGTGGCGCTACGAGGGCGTTGTAGCTAACAGTAATAAAAAGCGTGTAAAAGTCTTCAGCGTGGCTTTTCGGCGTCTCGGACAGATCTGTCGACTCTGCAGGACACTCTGCGAACTGGGAACGTGCACAAAAGGACAAAATCACAGAGAGGAAACTCCAGGAAAGGGGCGTGGCCTACAATCTGAAGGCATCTTGTACAGTCAAGATGATTCAAATGACATGAGATGTAAAAATGGTGTTACTTGTGCACTCTGAGGTAAATGTGTGATGCGTTAGACACAGTTTGGTGAGATGATGGACTTTTTTTGGCTGGACATTTGCCTTAAATGAATATTTTATTATAAAACAAAGGAAGAGAGTGCTGGTGTTGTGTGTTGAGACCATGAGCTCCAGATTATCCTAATCTCTCTCTCTCTCTCTCTCTCTCTCTCTCTCTCTCTCTCTCTCTCTCTCTCTCTGTCAGATGGTCAGCGGTCAGCTTTATCGGGATGATTAGATCTGTTCTGCACAGTATTATTGACTGGACTTCATTAGCAAAGAGTAAAGTGTAGAGCGAGATTAGGACAGAGCATGGATTGTGATTGGGTCAGAAGGCGTTGATTAGTTCTCTAGAACAGTAGCTCTGACAGTAGTGCAGGTTTATATTAATCATTATCATTTCTATAGTGACAGCTCGTTCGCAGGGACTCGTACAGCAGACGCGCTGATGATAATAAACAGATAACAAAAAATTCCTTGGAATTGTGATATTTTCTTAAAGTAAGAGACGTTTATTCGTGTAACGTATATGGAAGGAGTCTCCAGTGTCGGCGCTTTGTAACGGTCAGAGTTACAAGCTGTAACTTTTACGTTTTCCCATATCAGGACAGAGGAGTTTATGCTTCTTTGCGGTTTCTTGGTAACACGCTGCGTTTCTTTGTGTCTATCTATCTATCTATCTATCTAATAGACATCAGTATTTGTACACACGCATAATCCATCCATCTTCTATACCGCTTAGCCTTCCTTCAGGGTCACGGGGAACCTGGAGCCTATCCCAGGGAGCATCGGGCACGAGGCGGGGTACACCCTGGACAGGGTGCCAGTCCATCGCAGGGCACACTCACACACACACTCACACACACATTCATACACTACGGACACTTTAGACACGTCAATCAGCCTACCGTGCATGTCTTTGGACTGGGGGAGGAAACCGGAGTACCCGGAGGAAGCACGGGGAGAACATGCAAACTCCACACACACATGGCCCCGGCGGGAATCGACCCCCCGACCCTGGAGGTCACACACGCATAATATTCCACCATATTTTAAAGAAATGCAAAAATCTGTCCATCTCTCTCTCTCTCTGTCTGTCCCTTCTAATCTCCATCTTTGCTGTCCCTCTGTCTGTCTGTCTCTCTTTCTCTTTTTGTCTGTCTATCATCACTCCAGACGCTCCCTAAAATATTAATGAACTCGAGCTCTGGCCTTTCTTTCTGTCCGACCAACAGCTGCCCCGTGGACAATAACATCTCTCGTCACGCAGCACTCACACGCGCGCGCACACGCACACACACATTGTACTGTCTGTAATCCGGTACACAACGCTAGCTCTTTCCCTGCTCACTGTACTGTACATCCAACTGCTGTTCACTGTACAGGACATTATTAATATTCATAAGTATTACCTGAGATAATTCCACTGTTACTATAAAGGTGTGAGGTGTTTTTGTAAAAAAAAAATAAAAAATATATTAATAAATAAAAGTTCCAAAATGCAAAAATGTTTATTCAGAATAATAATTCCGACAGTAAATATCTGTGTGTGTATGTGTGTGTGTGTGTGTGTGTGTGTGTGTTAGCAGGATGTCTTTGCTGCCGTTGTTAGTGTTGGCGTTGGTGTTGTCGTCGCAGTCCATGTCGTCTAACACCACCTTCACCTGCCCCAGACCCTGCACATGCCACCTGGAGCTCAAATTCTCCTCCTGTTCCAGCGCCAATCTCACCGACCTGCCCGCTGTCCTCCCTCCTTACACCGAACACCTCAATCTGTCCTTCAATCACTTGGTCTTCATCAGGACCCAGGCTTTTCAGGACGTACGCCGTCTACACACGCTGCTCCTGAACGATAACAAGATTAACAGCTTGAGCGACGGCGCCTTCGAGCCTCTCGAGTTCCTCCTGAGACTCGACCTGAGCCGCAACCGCATTTCCATCCTCTCAGAAGGATTCTCATTGGGTTTGGTTTCTCTTCAGGAGCTCTCGCTGGTGGAGAACCGGCTCTCGGGCCTAAACGAACACGGTTTCTTGCACCTCGATGCCATTCGGAAGCTTGACCTGCGCCACAACTCCATCAGCTGTGTCCACGCGAGGGCGTTTAGCTCTCTTAGCGCTTTACGGCGCGTGTACTTGGATCACAATGCTATCGTCAATCTTGAAGATAGAGTTTTCTCCATGACGAGGAACCTGGAAGAGCTCGGGCTGAGCGGTAATAACATTAGCCACCTCGACGTCGGCCTCTTTTCTCCACTAACTAGCCTAGTCTTGCTTAATTTAACCTACAATAATCTATCACAGGTTGAATTTAAGGCGTTCATCAGCCTGGATACGCACAGCACGCATATTCACCTCCGTGGGAACCCTTGGACATGTGATTGCGATTTGCAGCGAATTTTCCGGAAAGTTCACAGTGTCCACAGGCTGCAGCTGGACGACTACGACAACCTGAGCTGCTATCTGCCCGAGGAGCTGCGCGATTACCTGCTGATGGACGTCGAGCTGTGCTTCGCCGAAACGGTCACCATACTCATCATTACCCTCACCGTGATAATCACCGTCGTGGCGGCCATCATCATGACTGAGAAAAAGAGGAAGAAAACAAATAAAGGGAAGCACTGGACGGAGGTCAACGAGATGTCGTGGGAATCGCAGAACTGAGAAGGAACACGCCGGACTGAGATTTGTCACATTTACCAAATACTGCAAAATCTGGCAATAAACTGTAACCTGAAAAAAATTTACATCAATTCAGGACGGAGCCACAAATACCTCTATCTACGGTATGAACCTTTTAAATGTTTACTTTCTTTAAAAAGCTTTCATTCATTCCCAAAAGTGAAACCAAGTGTCGGCTTTTCATATTTCCCAAACATCTTCCTGACACTTTTGAGTCATTTGACGTATTTGACTCATTTGACGTATTTGATTCATTTGAGTCATTTGAGGTTTTTTGAGTCGTGAGTCTGTTTTTTTTTAAAACTAGTGACTAATTAGAGTACCAACAAGCTCGCATGCTCACTAGAAGTGTAAATTTATTAAAGTGAGATCAGCTGTCATGTACAGATGGAGGAGCTGAGTAATAAAACCCAAATTAAGCAATGAAAAAAAAAACATTAAAAAAAAAAAACGTTAAGCTTCAAATGGAAAACTGCCTCAGCCCACAGTGGCTTTTGGGAAATTTCTGGTCCTGAAGTCTACAGCGAAGTCGACTCTGATTTGAAGTCGAAGTCGACTCTGAGATTTAACCGAGCTGACTAAGTGGAGAGGTTTTAGGGAGAAATTTGTTGCCCTACAACGAAAACACAGAACATTTTAGTTCCCATTCCCATAATTTGGGAACGCTGTAGTTCCTCATATCTAACTGACGTGCTTCAGCCTTACATTTCGCATGAAATATAACGTAAAGAAATATATATTCGCATAAGTACATTCAATTAAAGGTGATATTTATAATGCACATAAAAATAAAGTTGTGATGTTTGTTTGACTTGAGATGAGATTTGTTGACTTATTGATCTGTTTATCTGATTGTAAATAATAAAGGTGTGTTGTTATTGTAAATAAATATTGACAAAATGTTTCCACCGTGTAGCCTTTTTTATTTTTGAAAAATGTTTCTTATTTCAGTCAAGGCATTTCCCGGTGTATGTGCCAAAAAGCCAAAGTTCATCTGCATGCCTGCTGCTCAAGCCTTGTGATGTCTTGTCATGTGGGCGGGGCTTCAAATGGGAACAAAACGCAAACTAACACGGAAATAGCCTGTGGGTGGAGCTTAATTTGCCCCAACATGACAAATCCAACATAAACTAAACAACATTAAACAAACACTTCAATTCAGAAAAGATTTTAAATAGTTTTTTAAAGTAATAATTAATAAAAATAATAACTTTCATAGTGTGATCAACTAGTACAGAGTACAGATGGGGTTAAGGTTTGTATATAATTATAACATTTGTATATAATTATATATAAAGTTATGTTTTTCAAAATAAATGTTTGTGTTACGCTTTATCTTGTTGTTTTTTTGCTCTTTTGAAATTACATTTTGGATAATGAGTGATTGTTATTATTAGTAGTAGTAATAGTAGTATTTTTAATAAAATAACTTCAAGTCTATTATTATTACTATTATTATTAGTAGTAGTAGTAGGCCGGCTGCCGGCTGCAGCGGATCAGCGTCTCCCCGTGTTGTGATTGTGGGTCTCTTGCCCGGCGTAGCTGGTTATTCGGGTAGCAGTCCACCTTATCCTGTGGTCTGTTTTTCCCTGCTAATGAATGGGTGTGAGGGTTAGAGAAAATTTACTACTAACCATTGCAGTACTCCTCCCCCCTCCTCCCATTATAATTTCCACATTTGGCGTAGTCGGTAAAATTAGAGTAAATCCCATTATATGAGTTTCCCTCCACTTCTGGTGTACCACATTCTGGCTCGATCGGCAGGATCGCCAAATTCGGCAGAGACACGTGTACCAAATTCTTCTTATTTTTGTGTGTGTATTGAGCAAGTGATTGTGTATTATTATTTATTTATTTATTTTTAAGCAAAATGGCATTGTGCAGCGTCGATGCCATTGCGGTAGGTATGTGTCCAGCACTACCTGTTAGCTTTTCCCCTCCGTTATTGGTAAGGGTATTAAATTTATGGAAGGGACCCAAGAATTGTGAGATTTGGAGATCCACTTGAGGACATATAACGAAAGGCCGCATCAAGAATATGTGTCGGTTGTGTAACTTGACCTTAGTATTGCACCTTTGGTCATTTCTGTAACATTGCTTCCTCAGCCAGTCAATGTTGGTTATACTGTGCCTGAAAGGTTTGCTTTTGTGCTTAAGGACAGGAGTTGTCGAAAGTCTAGTGGTAAATTTGGCATGGGCATTGAGGAATGGGTTGGAGAGGTGCAGGCATGGATGTGGATTGGTTGTTTGTCTCAAGTAGATCAGGCATTCTTCCTTGTGGACTATTTTGGGGGTGACGCATGGGAAGAAATTCAGTATTGTTCTGATTTGGGGTGTGGTCATTTGGAGCCAATTATCTTGGCATTGAGTGAATTATGCGGTTGCACTCAGTTGGATGTATTCCTCTTGGAGAAAGTTAAGTAGCAATTTTCCAACGTTTTACCGCAGAGATTAAATATGTTACAGATGCCACTTTTTAGATGGGAACTTGAGCAAGTTCGTTGTTTGTCTGCGTTTACTCTGTTGGAAGTTTCTAGCAAAGTGATCAGGGGCTGGAGTGAGAACCTGGAGGGGTGTGGGGTCGGAGTCAGTTGGTCTTTTTGGTTTAGCTCCGTGAGTACGGCGTGAGCGGTCACTATAAAGTCCAGTGTCTGTGGGCCCAGTGGTGTACTAGGTCATGGAGGCCCCTAAGGAACAAGGGGCCATGTATACCATTGCGTTGATGGGTAACCTGGGTAAGGTCTATCGTTGAAGACTTGAATCCAGATGCAGTCTTTTCTGCCCTGTCCCTGTAGGAGGGTTTATTACCTCTGGTTTGGGGTGTCATTAGATGTTGATTTGAGGGTTTTGGTATCTGAAACCCATTCAGCTGGTGGTGCACCACCTTTTCTTGTTTTGCGCCTTCATTTTCATCTGGCTCTTGGGGTTTGGCAGTGGCTACGGATATAGTGGTAACTGCCTTGGTGGTCTCGGAACCCTGTAGCAGGGGTGTGGGGCCTATTATGGGCCCAGATGTTAAGTTTGAAGGGCCAGCTCAGTAAAGAGCCCAAGAAGATCAGGGAATAAAATGGTGATTACCCTTTCAGAAAACATCACTATCTGAGGCAGAAATGGAAATTCTACAAAAGGCCTCTCATTTATACCAACGAACCAGATACTAGGACCAAAACATAAAGAGATGACAGGACAGATTACCCAATACCACTGTAGACTGAAACTGGCTTTCTTTTTTGACCCAGGACAGGGACACAACACCCTACAGGTCCAACCAACCAGTGGTGGGGTTCCAGAAGGTGTGGAATGTGCAGGGAAGGAGTGTGTTTGGAAGAGGGGGCAGGTGAGGAGCAGGTGAGGGTGGATGCACAGCTGGGAGAGCAGACAGAGGGGTGTAAGATAAGATGGGTGCAGAAGGTCAGGGGGTCCTGGTCTTATGCTGGTGCTTGGGTAAAGGGAGAAAGTCTCAAATTAATTCAGTATCACACCTCCCCACTCTACTCCTGTCTGCCTCACTCAGATGAGTGCACCCCTCACCCACCCACACTCCAGGGTGTGCACCCTCCTCCTCCTGCTTTCCCTGAGACTGCCCCCACCCTCACTCAGTCAATTTACCCACACTGCATCCTGAGTTCACACCACCCTCCTTCCAATTGCTCTATCCTCTTCCTACTCCCCAGCACACTCACACAACACTCTTTCCAATTGCTCCATCCTCTTCCTCCACCTATCCCCCAGCCTACACTCATCACCTGCACCTTCCAAAGGAACACACCCACCACAATCTACTCCTCCACACCTCAAACTCCATTAGCCAAGAGCTCTGGTTGAGTTTTGATCAAGCACTTTCTGATCCACAGAGGTGATGACTCAGCCAACAGAGCCACTGAGTCTCTCATACACCCCTGCTTCCATCACACATTCATACTGCTACAGCACCACTTTGTAGTCTTAAACCTGGCAAAAGAAGGGTTAAAACCTAAAAACACCACACCACAAACATGAACTCTAACCACTATACCACCATTGGGACAGAAGCAACCAGTATGTGTTGGACTTTTATCATTATAAATCACTTCACGAGGATGCACAAATTTTAGTCTTAATCTAGCCAAAAGGCCGAAGAGAACACACACCTTCTGGAACCCCGCCACTGGCATGAACTCTAACCGCTACACCACCAAGGTTCAGACACCCCACATGTGGGGACTTTTGTCATAAAAAAAAATCACTTCATGAGGCCACAACAATTTTTAGTCTTTTTTTAGTCTTCTAGCCAAAAAGCTTCTATGTTTCGCCAAGAAACAGGAAGTTGTTATAACTCAAACACACAATGTCAAAATCTGCTCCAAACTTCACGTTTGATAAAAGTCCCAGCCTGAAGCGATCTTCATGCCAATATTCAGTTATACTCATAGTGCCACCTGCTGTCAACAGGAAGTGACATGGTTTTCACTGATGTATTCCAAGAAACATATATCCAGCAAATTCTAAACATGCTAGCAACATGTTAAAACATGCTAGCAACACTTAGCTATGTGCTAAAATGTGCTATTACTGCTATTAAACAGGAAATTGTTATCACTCATGCATACAATACCTAATCTTCCCAAAATTTCACGTTTGATACGAATCCTGGCCAGAAGACATCTACAGGCCAATATTAAGTTATAGTCATAGCGCGACCTGCTGGCAACAGGAAGTGCCATGTTTTACACTGTGATGCACTCCTAAATATGGTAAATGTGCTAACAACATATTAGAAACCTGTTACACCATGTTAGCAACACTTAGCTGTACCAAACTTCACATATTTGATACGAATCCAGGCCTGAGGCTACATAGTTTCCAATATTCAGTTATAGTTCCAGCGCCACCTGCTGGCAACATGAACTGACATGTTTTACACCAACTCAGATATACAATGTTCAATCTGCACCAAACTTCGCGTTTTAATAATAATAATAATAATAATAATAATAATAATAATAATAATAATAAACTTTATGACAACAAATGAGTTTAGCATAGGGTGCAGTCTTGCAATATTTCTGAGGTGAATAAAGGATGCTTTAACAGTGCTCTATACAAAAGAATCAAATGTAAGACAGAAATTCCTTCACCGTCACAGAGTCACGTCGATCCACATGAATGTTAAATTAGAAATCTGTGGAACTTCGTCCTCAACAGTCAGTACGGACAACAATATTCCGATATTAACCCGATTTAGACAATACTCTGACTAGGAAACTACTATGTAAACGGCAATTTTTTTATTACTTTAATCCGACTAAAGTCATACTCGAAGTAAACACACATGGAATTAACACGTGTGGAGTATTCCTATTTTAGTTTCAGACGCAGCCCACGGTTTCAAGCAGTCGTCTATTAGTACGTATAGCAACTAAAACTGTATACGATTCCATGACAAAGATGAACTGTATGTTAATACGTGAAATTCTGGAGGGAACGTCAGACGGCGTGGCGCGGGGACGTAATGACGTGTGCCCTTAATCGATCTACATTCTATAACATGTGAAACAGGGACATGAAAGGAATATTCTAAAAGCGACTCATGTAAACACCTTAATCAGAATGTTATACGTCATATTTCAAATCAGGTCAATAATTAGATTACTGCTCTCCATATAAATGTAGTCATTGACAGGAAGTCAGCAAACTCTGACATAAAAGCTGCATGTGTCTTAGCCTTAGGTGGTTTATAGACTATCGCAATGATGGTAGATATAGGAACAGAAATACGCAAGACCAGGCATTCAAATGATGGAAACTGGGGAGCTTATAGTGAACTTCAGTTACAATAATACCTCCGCTTCTGCCAGATAACCTGTGGAAATCTAATACTCCAAAGCCTGCTGGAGTGAGCTGGCTGAACAGGAGCCCATCATTTTCTTTATGCCAGGTTTCGTTTAAAAACAACAAGTCCAGTTTTTTAACTGTAAGAAAATCCGATAAAGCAGCGCCTTGTTATTCACGGACCGCATAAACCAGGCGACAATGGTTTAACAGGGAACCGATATTAAATTACTGTGATCAACACCAGTATGAAACAGTTTGTTGGCCTTACGTCGACAGGTAGGGACAAAGATGTTAGGAGAGGATGAGACAGCAAAACTGTGCCTCAAACCCCGATAGACATATAGTTTACGATGTAGCAATCCAGAGTTTGTAAGAGACTTTGGTAAGATAATAAGAGCTCTGTTTTAAATTCAGAAGCTGGCGTGTAGTGTACTTTAAGGCCATGGTCATTAAGTGCACACTCACAGCCTGACCGAGGCATTGATTCCGCGTTGCATGCTGCAGGCTGTTCCAGGTGGAACACAGAAGTACAAACAACAGTCCAAAGTATATAAAATGGCACCACCACATTGCAACCGTAGGGGCAGTGAAAACAATGTAACTTAAATAAACAAACAACGGTGACAGGAGCGACAGCGTACCCTGTCAACCTAAACCGTTATGTACTGAACTATAGAGCTGATTCAGACGCATCAATTTTTGTACAAAACCTGGCCTGAGGCTCTCTACATTCAGTTATAGTCATAAGCTGCCAACATAAAATGACATGTTTTACACTGACGTGTTACTAGCAACATATCAAAAAAATATGCCAGCAATTCTCTAAACGTGCAAGCAACATGCTAGCAACACTTAGCTAAGTGCTAAAGCGTGCTATTACTGCTGTTAAATAGGAAGTTGTTGCAACGCAAACATACGATGCCTAATCTTCCCAAAACTTCATATGTTTGATAAGAGTCCTGGCTTGAGACACCTACATGCCAATATTCACTTATAGCGCCACCTGCTGCCAACAGGAAATGACATGATTTACATTGTGATACACTCCTAACAACATACATACAAGTGCTAAAAAGTGCTAAATAAAATGGAATGGAATTCCTATGGCAGAGCAGACCCAACATGCACCCGGGTGCGAGGGCCCGCTAATCGCTGCTTGCATCTTTAATTATTATTATTATTATTATTATTATTATTATTATTATTATTATTATTAATAGTAGTAGTACTAATAGTGTTTATAAATAAAATAACTACAACTGTATTATTATTATTATTATTATTACTATTAGTAGTAGTAGTAGTATTTATAAATAAAAATAACTACAATTATATTATTAGGCTATTATTATTATTATTATTGTTAATAGTAGTAGTACTAATAGTATTTATAAATAAAATAATTACAACTGTATTATCATTATTATTATTATTATTATTAGTAGTAGTAGTAGTAGTAGTAGTAGTGTTTATAAATAAAAAATAACTACAACGATATTATTAGGCTACTATTATTATTATTGTTATTATTATTATTATCATTATTATTATTATTATTATTAGTAGTAGTAGTAGTAGTAGTATTTATAAATAAAAAATAACTACAACGATATTATTAGGCTATTATTAGTAGTAGTAGTGGTTGGCATGTCACAGCTCCACCCCATCGGCTACTTCCGTGTTTTTGTTTCTGTTCCAAGCCCCGCCCACATGACAGTAGCTCTTTTGCGCAGCACGCGCAAGGTGGACGTTTGCTCTACACCGGGAAATGCGTTAAGGGAAGGAAAGAGACCGCCGGAGATTATTATTAACATTATTTAAAAATGGAAGGTCGAAGGAGTGACGTTTAGACCCGTGTTAAGGTAAAGACCTTAACATCATCTTTAGTGTCTGTGTGAGGTGCGGAGGAGGAGAAAGAGAAACCGGTGTAAAAATGGCAGCTCGGAGTTGACTTTTCAAACCGGCGGATGACACCTGAGGCAACAACACCGGCAAACTTTTCACCGAGAAGCCTGAGGTAATCTCCGTTACATTTATTATCCTGTTACAACAAGTATAATTCTCAACAAAATGTTTTTAAAATCTTCTCTTTTTCGACTTTAAACTATTCATCTATACTATACTATACTATACTATACTGGACCGTCGTTTTTTTTGTTCTAATAAACCGTTCAAATCAGATTTTAAAGTAATTCCTAACTCCTAAATGATTCAAATATTAATATCTCGGTTTGTATGATCGTAATATTATCATTCTGAAAACAACTTTGTCGTCCAAAGTGTGTCATAACCAAGTGCTCTAAACGTCCTATTGGCTTGTAAAACGCACTATTTTGTCGTACTGTATAGTACGCTAGTATGCGGCTGCAGGCGTAGCCATGGCGACCCGGCCTCTGGTGACGTTCTCCGTCCAGGTGTACTGTTTAGTGCGCTAGTGCGCATGCACTTCCGCAAATGTCGCGCGCGCGGAGACAGTGGCGTCATTGATGTCAGTGTCAGTCACGCCACGGTTCCGCGCTAGTTTATTTTTAGCGTCTCTTTGTGCAGTGAAAATGGACTTTTCTATACGCCTTTTCTTAACCATCACCTTCTTAATCTATACTAATACAACGTATTATACGTAAAGACAACGTAATAAATGTAACGTTGTTGTTGTTCTTTGTTAGGGTTATTAACTGTTTACTATGTTTTCTGACCCCCTCAGTCAGTTAAACCGATAAAGGCATCCATACCATAAAACTGAATAAAGATTAATAGTCTAAATCTCTTCACGCTTCCCCACTGTTACACAACGAACATCCATGAACATGAGTCTCGAATTGCGTCGTTACCACTCTGATTTATTTATCAGTACACAAACAAAATCCCCTCTCATAGTACAGTGTTACCATAACAACCACGATTTCGTCACTGTCGATTTGATCACTGATAGTAGGGGAAAGTTTGCTCTATAGCTAGAATGATGGTTTTCCCACTGCCATGTTATGGTCTAGTAATTTGCATGTCGGACATGATTGGTGCAGATTCGATGAGCTGATTTTGTGACGTCACGGTTGGATGATGTTGTAAGAACTGGCACTGAAGAGGTTATTTTTTACCAGCTTGGTGTCCTTGAATTTTTTCATTTACTTTTTTGATCAGAAACTGGATATCTTCTTGTTGATTTTTTTTTCTTCTCTTCTCTTCTTTAGGATTCTGTCATCTAAAGGCCATGGCGCACAACGACCGCGTTGCCATCCTGGACGACGACGAGGAAGAGCTGAAAAGGAACGAAGCTCTTTCTGACGACTTTAACCGCCTCCATTTGGAGGTCCACCAGAGTGACCCCACCTCAATATCTCCACCCGAACCCGGTGACACCAACCTGGAACAACCACCCGTTCCCTTCTCCGATCGCCAACTGGGCTGCTGTGATCGCATGTTCCTCCGGATCAACCGCTACCTTCTGGTCTCCAAAGTGTTCTACTTCTTCTTCTACGCTGCCTACGGCTCGCTGCACCCTTTGCTAGCCGTGTTCTATAAGCAGCTGGGGATGAACCCTTTCCAGTCCGGCTTGGTAGTGGGGATCCGCTACTTTATCGAGTTCTGCAGCGCCCCCTTTTGGGGCGTTGTGGCCGACCGGTACAGGAAAGGAAAGGCAGTGTTGGTGTTTTCCGTTTTCTGCTGGTTGGTGTTTAACTGTGGGATCGGGTTTGTGAAACCAGCTTCAGTGAGCTGTAGGTTGGAGAATCAGATCACAACTACTCCTTTGGCTACAACCGTAACTACCACTAATGGGACATTAGCGCCAGTGGTAGTTTTCACCAATGGGACTTTTAACTTAAATATGGCGTCCACCAGTGGGACTGTAGCGCCATCTGTAATTGCACCCAGTGGGACTGGAGAAACCACTTTATCTAATCCATCATCTAATAACACTAGGCAGCGCAGAGACCTGATTGGACATTTCTCCAGTTTATCCCTGCTGTCGTCCAATCAGGAGTCAGCCTTCAGTTCTCAGCATAGAGTCCGACGAGACACTAATGTTAGCGTTAGCATGGCTTCAGCTGTCCAGACCACTACTGCAGGACCTGAGCAAACATTTACCACAGACGCTCAATCCACAGCCTCCAGTAACATGAGCTCTACCTCCACGCCTCCAAACCCCGGAACCACCACGACACCACCCAAACATACTTTCTACTACAACCCCGACCAAGTGGAGGCCATCTTCCTCCTAATCCTGCTGGTCGTCATCTTCGGAGAGTTCTTCAGCGCGCCTGCAGTCACCATTGTAGACACGGTGTGTATTGTAAACGTATGCCAATGTGAATTATGGGTATTCTGTATTCTCTAGGATACATCGTTCGTATGGCAAGCTATTGCAGTCTGTTGTGGGACTTATGAAAACTATGCTAAGTAATTAGCTTTATCTCACATTTCCGTGCATAATTTGTCGGTGCTAGTTAAGTTTATTAGCATTTCTGAAGCTAACTTCTCTGCATGCCTGATTTTCTTCCCCCCAGGTGACCCTGCAGTACCTAGGTACACACCGTGACCGCTATGGGCTGCAGAGGATGTGGGGTTCCTTGGGTTGGGGGTTGGCCATGCTCTTCGTGGGCATCTGGATCGACCACACCCGCATCTTCTACCCCATCGACGGCGACGGAGACTGCCCCCTGCCCAACTACAAGAACTATCAGATTGCCTTCATCGTCTTCGGTGTGTTCATGGCGGCAGCGCTAATTGTCTCCACGCAGTTCCAGTTTGAGCTGCAGCAGTCTGATGAGCAGGAAGGGAGCGAGACCGACCGGGCCTCCTCAGTTGGGATGGAGTTTCGCTACATGGAACTGTTGCGGCTTCTGTGCAGTGTGCGCTACAGCACCGTGCTGTTCGTCGCCTGGTTCATGGGCTTCGGCTATGGCTTTGTCTTCACCTTCCTCTACTGGCACCTGCAGGACCTGAACGGCACGCCCACGCTGTTCGGAGTGTGCTCCATCCTGAGCCACCTGTCCGAGCTAGCCGCCTACTTCACCAGCCACAAACTGATCGAGCTGGTGGGTCATATAAGGTCAGTATGAGGTCAGTGTAATGTCAGTGTAATAAATAATTTAGTATAGAACTTTTCATTATTTCATACTTATTCCTGCCTGTCTGTCTGTCTGTCTATAATGCAAAGTGTTGCATATGGCTAAAGTGAATGTAGTATGCAGTGTTTCACGCTGTACAGTATTTAGCGCTTGTGTTTTTACTTGCGTGTGTGTGTGTGTGTGTGTGTGTGTCCATCAGGGTGCTGTATATCGGCCTGGCATGTAACACAGCTCGCTATCTGTACATCTCGTACCTGAGCAACGCCTGGACTGTGCTGCCTATGGAGGTGCTGCAGGGTAAATCCACAGTACAGCTCATAAAGAGTGTGTGTGTGTGTGTGTGTGTGTGTGTGTGTGTGTGATGAACAGGAATAAAGAGTGACCTTTGTAATTCTTCTCTGTTTTGTCTGGCTACTGGTTTTATTTTCCCCTCTCTTGCATTTCAGTGTATCTGTTGTGACTTCTCTCCTCCCCTTCGTTGGTTGCGATATGGTCGTTTTTAAAAATTTTTTATTTGTCTTTACTGGTTTTGTGAAAGTGATGTTGAGCTCAGGAAATGACCCGACCTAAATAAAATCGTCTCTTGTTTTTATGACAGTAACAGTCGCCAGTCTGATCATGTGTGTGTTTAACAGGAAATGGCTCACTGATTGTTACTCTTCAGTATCCTTACTGATCTTGTGTGTAAAATACTTCCGGTTTTTAGCGTCTTTATGGATTGTAAGTTTTATTAATCCTGTATTAGATTTTTTTCAGGATGTACTGAGTCTGGACTTTTATAAATGTTATTCATTATGATTTTGTTCCAGGATTAGTTAATTTTGTATTTATTGATTTATTGGTTTTCTTAAATCAGTGTTTCCCGTAGGATTTATTGATTCTGGATCCATTATAACATTTATTGATCCTCAATTAAAAAAAAAAAAAAAAGATTGACTGATTCTGGATTAATTTCAGGATCGATTATTCTGAATTTGTTCTCGGACGTATCGACTCTGGAAGTGATGTAGGATTTCGTAATTTAGTATTTATTAGCAATTGGATTTATTGAGTGTGGATTTTATTTTAACAGGATTTATTTATTCTGGATTAACTGTAAGATTTATTCATCCTAGATTTATTACAGAGTTGTTTTTTATTATTCTGGATTAATTGTCGGAGTTGTTTGTTCTGGATTTGTGGTTTTGGTGTTAAAATAGAGCTCTCGCTATACATCTCTCTCTCTCTCTCTCTCTCTCTCTCTCTCTGTCTGTCTGTCTGTCTGTCTGTCTGGAGTGACGCGAACACTCTTTATCTTAACTCTCCTAATCTGTAGCCCAAAAGAATGCAGACTGTAGAGTTTTGAAAGAACTCGTTGGAGCAGGATTGCACGTCTGCTTGACGGCTAGCGACCTGCTGTAGATATTTACGTTACACCTGTACATTTACGTGCATTTCAAATGCAGCACAATGTGTGCACTAACAACAATGGAAGAACAAAATACTCTTAATAAAGCAGAAAATGACCACTGATGATGATCACTTATACATAGTATAGTGTAAGACATTACAGTTGTGTACGCTAGGTAGACACAATTTAGACACTGATTGTGTGTGTGTGTGTGTGTTGCAGGCGTGACCCACGCTGCAGTGTGGGCGGCGTGTATCTCATACCTCAGCGCCGCTGTACCCCCCGCTCTCCGCACCTCAGCTCAGGGAATCTTACAGGGTCTCCACCTCGGCCTGGGCAGAGGCTGCGGCGCCATGCTGGGGGGCATCCTGGCCAACGACTTTGGTACGAACACCAAGCATCCCTCTCTCTCTCTCTCACACACACACACACACTAAAACACAATTTCTGTGATGCCAGCGCAGGAAGACACCCTCAGAAGATGTTCAGAACAGAAACCTGATTACACGAGACTCATTTCTATTTCTGACGCAGCCGGAGGACATGAAGGAGGCTTTTACTTTTAATTAACTGGAATGAACTTTAATTTAGAGCGAATGTAGGAGGTTTTCTCTTGAGGAACTGAGAGGAACAGCGCACTGGAGACTTTTTTTTACAGGTGTTTATGAGAGAAAATATTTGATCAGCGTAAGTGATTAAGAGTGTGTAGCAAGTTTGAAGATGTTTATAATAATAAAGTTTGTTGTGAATTTGTTATTAAGCTGCATGTCGTACGTCATGTTTTTTTTTTTTTTTTTTTAAGTTTTAACTCTGGTTTAAGAAAGAATTGCAGATTTAGACACTAAGTGTGTGTGTGTGTGTGTGTGTGTGTGTGTGTGTGTGTGTGTGTGTGCGCAGGCCCCGCTGAGACATTCAGGGGGATTGGAATGGCCTCGCTCGTCATCCTCCTGCTCTTCGCCTTCATCCAGAGTATCACTGAAAAGGGCGAGGGTAAGTGAGACGGAGAGAGAGAGAAAGACAGCAAGAGAGAGTATGACAGAGAGGCTTATGTCAGTCTCAGAAAATATCCAAAAATAAAATAATTATTCATAAATCTTGTAAACTTTATAACATGATTAATACTGTATTGTGCTGCTTGTAAAAGTGGCTCATGTGAATACAGCGATTTTAGTTGTCTGACTGTGTGCTAATTAATTCTCAATAACTAATTAACGTAGCAGTTGAACATAATAAACCGACTCTTTCTACCCAGTCGTTGCTGGTCTGAAAGGGAGAGGGTGTCAGATTACAGTGCATTGTGGGTCGTCTCGCTCCCTCAGTCCTCATTAATGAGCAGAGCTGATCCGATCTGATAACGAGTCCAAACAGTCCCTCTCTCCACCCCACAGAGGATAAGATGCTGGCCGAGAACATCCCTGTCCCCTCCAGCCCGGTCCCCATAGCAACCATAGACCTGATGCCGAACTCCCAGGTCGTGACCCCGAGCGTCCACCAGGATCCCACGCGTCCGGCCCGGAAAACACGGCACCAGGAGGAGCAGGAGGACGGCGCCAAACCCGCCTGGGCTCACAGTGTGTCTCCGTGGGTCACCATCGCCTTCGCCATGGTCCAGATCAGAGAACTGATCGTCATGAAGAAGACGCACACGCACACCGAGGTCCAGCCTCTACAGGTACAGCAGGGCATTGTGGGTAACAACCAGACCAGAGCTGTTATTTATCGCGTTTATTCATGTGTGTTCTCGGCTTGTCTTTCATGCCTTCCTCAGAAGGAGCGAGGTAAGTGTGTGATGTGATATTTATAAAAGAATGCATACATAAGTATTTACCCCCCGGAACCTAGTCTGTATGTTATGAATCTACACAAACTAGTCCATAACATTCATAATATGCAGGGACAGAAAATATAGTTTGTAAAATTATTTAGAAAAAAAAGAAAAGAAGTTATAATTCATAGATTAGTTCATTCACCCCCGTCAGTTGCTGTGAAACCCTTAAATTAGTTCCGTTACCATCCAAACAAGAGGACACGTGTGTCATTAAAGTGTCACTTGATGTGTCACTTGGTTGTATAAATACACCAGTTTCTGGAAGAGCTCAGAGTTTGTTACCTAAACAAACAGCATCATGAAGACCAAGGAGGGATCAAAACAAGCGCAGGACACAGTTCTGGAAAAGTATCGATCAGGGTTTGTAAAGAATACGGCACATCCGTGCCTAGAGGAGGCCGTCCAGCAACATTCAGCGAGCAGGTCAAAGAGGGGATTAGTCAGAAAAGCAACAAAGCGGCTAAAGATATTACTTAAAGTACTGGATGATACTACCACCACCAGTCTTCACGCTGTGGATGGTGTTCCAGGTTGTAACACTAAATAATGGAGAAAAGTTCATTTTCATG
Organism: Ictalurus punctatus; assembly: GCF_001660625.3. Lineage (NCBI taxonomy): Eukaryota > Metazoa > Chordata > Actinopteri > Siluriformes > Ictaluridae > Ictalurus > Ictalurus punctatus. The sequence continues at coordinate 4,185,880 of NC_030442.2, read as the reverse complement.
TCACTTTTTGATTTTGATTGATTTTGATAACGAGCTTTTTTGTTGTTGTTGTTGTTGTTGTTGTTGTTTAGAATAAATGTGTTCTTTTTCTCTCTAGGACCCAGATAGCTGTCCTCCGAACTCACAGGACGAGAATTTCCCTCCCGGTTCTCATGAGAGTGCAGCGCAGGCCGAAGATTCTCCCAATGGAACACACACCCTGCCGGACAGGGCGTTGTCTCTGGGGGCCTCCACATGAACAAAGCATTCTCTCTCTCTCTTTCTCTCTCTATCTCTCTCACACACACACTCACACATAGACTCCATAATGACCATGGAGGACTTAAAAACTTTTTTTTTTTTTAATTTATAGCATTGATTTTTAAGATAGAGAGTGTGCAGTGTGCCGATAATCACTTACACAAACCTATTGCGATATTTCATCATGATAATATCGTAAACCATGCTAAAAGAATAAGGTAAGATAATTATTGAGATATGACAGTCAGTATTTGTGTGTGGCTGTAAGTTATTTTCTGTATTTGAATGTCTGATATCATTTAAAGAATGATGACTTTGGTTACTGATTATTGTCATAAACACTGAATACATCATTGTTTTAATTTATTAATAATCTGTTTTTTTAAATTATTATTATTGCTTTCCTGCAACAGCGGTCGATAAGTTCCAGTCGAGGTTGATTTGTTGTACTGTTTCATTACACACACACACCCACACACACACACACACACACACACACACACTTGCACAGAGTTTCATTAATGTTTACACCACAGTGGTGTTGAATTCTGGATTTGGTCAGACGGTGTTGAATAATTTTCTATAACAGCAGCTCTCATGGTTTATATTAACACGCGCAATTTGGTTTAATTCGTTCTGGTTTCTATAGTAACAGCTCATTCACAGGGACTCGTACAGCGGACGCTCCACATAAACGGATTAGAAACATCGTTAATCTGTTGAAGGAGGTGTTTGTTTAACCTCGACGGAAGGAGTCTCCAGTGTCGGCTCTTTGTAACAGTCAGAGGTAAAGCTGTAACTTTTTCTGGTAAAGTTTTCTGACATTTTCAGGACAGAGGAGTTTACGCTTTTGTGGTTTTCCCGGTCTGTGACGAGCTGCGTTTCAGGAGAGAAATAAAGAGAGAGTCTGGTGAGGGTGAGGTGACCGTTTATAGCTTCTATAATGTAAGTGGCAACAGCAACTAACCTGTTTGACGTTCCACAACATTATGTAACTATAAATGGTTAATTGAAAAAGTATGATGTTCTTTAATAAGTAAAAAATTGTAATCGTTGTAAATCCGTCTCAGATTTACTTTAATGGCGCAATCAGTAACGACTCACTTTGCAGACGTCAACACTATTTTGTAATAAAGACATACAGAATAATTCGGAGATGGTACGTGTGTGTGTTTTCATCAACGGGTACGAATCAGCCCTCTCATGTTGGCTTTTGAAACCTGATGCTCAAGAGAGAAAATCTGAAAAGAAGCAGTCGACTCCCTGTTCAGAGTGTGTAGTAGGATTGTAGGAGTTCAGTCCAGTCTCAAGACATTATTGAGACATATATGTCCTCGGTCATGATGGAGAGTTTGTCTTTTCTTACGCAAGTTTGATGAGAAGTAATTCGTTCTCCCCGGAAACAGGACAGTCACTGGGACGATGCATGAACAAGGTCACGTTGAAGTGAAGACTTGGCCTCAAAAAGGAAATGATGCTCTTGACTCAGTCTCACTTGTATTTAACCCCCTTAAGACTTAATCTGGATCTGATCTAGGCTAGTCCTGATCTCGAATCCGCCTTTTCCAGATGCTGATCCTGGCAGTTCTCTTGTACGAATCAGAAACGTGGATTTCTGCTCAAACCAGAGCAGAACAAACTCGAGCTTTTCCAAACGCGATGTCAGATCTTGGGTGTTTCCCTTCGTGATGGATTCCGCAACGACACCGTCCTCCGGACAAGATGCGGCATCCAGCCGGCGATCGGATAGACGATTCGGTCGGGGCGGCTGAGGTGGTTTGCGCACGTCTGCCGAATGAGCACCACCCGTATACCGTATTACTTTTTCTAGTGGCAACGACAGAGGACTAGAAGGTGCAAAGATCTGCGCCAAAAGAAGACATGGTCCAAGCAAATCCAGGAGGATCTGAAAAACTACCGACTCCGTCTCCATGACACCAAGGCCATTGCCATGGATCGTAAAACATGGAAAGGCATCATGTGTGAACTTCGAAATCCAACAGCAGCGTACCGACTCCGGAGGCAACCCCACCCTGTCGCCCACTAGGGACCGAAGAAGTTCTGATCTCGAACTCACCAACATGGTCTCGACTACAGCCCTGAATGTGTACTGAAGAATGGGTTACCAATCTGGAACACACTACACCTCAGCACTCGACATTTCTGGACTATTTGTACAATGTTTCCTTTATTGTATGCACCAAATTACATCCTCAATCAAGTGCACAATTAATAACCAGTTCCAGACAAATAAAACTTTGATAGTTGTTGTTGTTTTTTTTTTTTTAACAAAGGTGTGGTGCTGTTTAAGCTCGGTGACGTGAGTGACCATTTTGGCCAGTGTTCAGTGTTTGATGTTAATGTCCACACTATAAACATCTGCTACATATAGAACATTATCTCTACACACAAACACACCCGAGGATATATACACACCCTTAATATCTACAGAATGTCCCATAGGAGAACCAGCAGTAACATCACCGTGGAAACCAGTGTGTGTGTGTGTATGTAGGCGGGGCCAGATCTTCATCATCACAGATTTTCTCTGTCCCTGTGGATGTATCATGCATAAGGGAGAGATTTCTCGAAGACCTGTGATCTGATGCACCACAGATCCCCTGGAGAATCACGGCTCACGTGCACCAATCAAGTTAATAGTCAGTAGAGGGGATTTCTAACCTGATAGACCTGATGTAAAAATAACTCCCGAGTCACAGTGCTTCCTCCTGCTGAGACTCAGACTTCCTGTTTACCTCTATCTCACATGATGAGTTTCTTCTCCTCAGTGCTCATTGATGAACAAATGTCTAAACTATATTACATTCACCTGCAATGAAAAAATATATATCAGTAAGCATAATGTATATAATCTGATTGCTGATAGGCTGAATATGAGGCCTTTTCACATTGCTTTGGGTTTTGTAATTATAAATACACTTGGATTAAATCCTGGACTGGATTACTTGTTTCAATAGTATTAACCAGTGGATGAATTTACAGCCAGCACAATCACAAACAGCCTTTATGTGTGTCCTGGTCTTTTTTCAGGATAGGATTTTTAGATATAAATCATTAAGGGACAACATGAGAGAGAGAGAAAAAAAAAACAGTTGTAGGGTACAGAAGAAAGCCTAAAATATAGTGTATGAAAATGTATTGAGCTGCTTTTTAACATGATAATGTCAAATTTTAATGCACATTTTATACATAAAATGCAGCTCTAAATGATAATCAGATAGGAACATAATATGAGCAGTAATAATAAAAAAAAGAAAAAGAATGCATATATGTAAACATTAAAAAATAGTTAATAAGAATAATTCATATAGAATAGCTCGTAAAAGAAAAACAGTTAATAAAAGCTGAGGAAACTATATAAAATAGTCTTTAGTCGCTTTTTAATGATAATATTATTGTTGTGATTACTTGTTAGCACTAAGCTAGAGTAGAAAAGTTTGCCATTGTAATGAATTTATAAACGATAAAAACCGCTTTAATTTAATTCTGATTGAATTTAATATATTAACATCTAAACTTTATTTAACATGTAAAGTTGTATGTGAGCTGACGCAGATGCAGCTGAGCTCCGTTCCTCACATTACCACACGTCTAGCTGAGCTGGCTTTATTTAGCTTTTCACCTCTCACCGGGCGGCTAATTTGCATTTCCGCATTATTAATGAGTGACACCTGATTTAGCCAATCGACGTTGAGAATGGTCTGACGCGGACCAATGGGAATGCGGGAAGGGAAGGCGCGCGCCGTTCTACTCCAATAGCGCGGCGAGCGGAGGCGGAGAAAGCAGAGCAGGATTAATCCGATACATTTTTAGATTTAATATCTAGCGAGCGCTCGTGATTTCCGGTTCGCTTTAAGGTGTACACTGAAAGACTGACAATGTGGCCGTTTAGGTGTTCGGTCGCTTTGAAGGAACTGCTCAAACCAAACAGGACGAGTCCGTTATTTGTTATCGCCAGGGATAAGACGTCACGAGCCGCTCGCGACAAAGTCACACCGGCGACGTGGACGGGCGCGCGTGCTCCCGCCGGAGGATGCCGCCGTTATCTGTGCACGAGCTCTGGTCAAACAAAAAACGACAAAGATGCAGCCAACGAGAAGTGAGTAATATACATTACAGCGCTAGCATGCTGAAAATATACATATAAACCCGTTCATGTTCAGCTAGCATGCTAATAGAGCTGAGCGATGTGACGCAAACATCACGATATCACGGTACTGAGACACGCGATATCACGATATTCATCTAATAAATGGCTTTGAAATACATTTATAACGTACACTCGACTGTAATTAAAGTATACAGCAAATCATTTAAAGTAAAAAAAAACCCTATGATTTTACAGAATATTATGATATTAACGTCATCAGACGATATCTTTTTCTATATATTTTTGACACACACACACACATACATATACATTTACATATACATATACATATATATATATATATATATATAAAATGTGCTGGAAAATGCTCCTGAATGCACTTCAAGATGGTTTTACCTAAATGTGTGAATATAACGAGCGAAACTACTCAGAAACCAGAAGCATCACCATGGTTCCTTTCATGACCTCCACAGTCCAGGAACGAGTGAGGAACCTGTTCCGCAACATAAACACATGTGGTGGTAGGAGCCATGTTCATGTGATCTGCCAGTGAATCCCTGGAGAAAGACAGACTGTTCTCTCTCTCTCTCTCTCTGTGTGTGTGTGTGTGTGTGTGTGTGTGTGTGTGTGTGTGTGTGTGTGTGAGCGAGACTGTTGAAGGTCATCAGTGTATCCTCTACATCTGTGTGTAGATGCTTGCGTGTGTGAGAGATGATAATCTGTATATTTCTACTAACACTTGCACTTTTATCATGCCTGTATTTCTGTTTCAGTCTTCTGACGTGTGATGATGATGATGATGATTTTGTATGATGTTTTATGAGTAAATATTTCATTGACACTGTGTGTGTGTGTGTGTGTGTGTTTGTGTTTTTTCTCCCTGTGATGATCGATCTGCTCACTTTTGCATTTGTTCTGTAAGTATTTTTGTTTTGTTTCATTTTTTTGCATTTATGTCTGTCTGTCTTCCCTTCCACAGTTATGCATTCTAGAACCCTCCTCAGTCCCAAGCCCTTCTACCATGACATGTTCTAGAATATCTCTGCGTTCATGTCCTCGTCCTAGAACCCTTCTGACATCTGACACTTTAGAACTCTTTCGACAAATACTGCACGTTCTAGCATTCGACATTTCTAGAACCCTCCCAGCAAGTGTTCCACATTCTAGAAACCTTCTAACAAACATTCTAGAACCCTTCCAACGGTCCTCCCACAGAACCCTTCCGCCAAGCCTTCAGCATTCTAGAGTCTTTTTGACAAACATCTCGCACGTTAATCCATATTATAGAGCCGTTCCAGCAGGCGTCCCACGTTCTAGAGCCGTTCCAGCAGGCGTCCCATGTTCTAGCGCCGTTCCAGCAGGCGTCCCACGTTCTAGAGCCGTTCCAGCAGGCGTCCCACGTTCTAGAGCCGTTCCAGCAGGCGTCCCACGTTCTAGAGCCGTTCCAGCAGGCGTCCCACGTTCTAGAGCCGTTCCAGCAGGCGTCCCACGTTCTAGAGCCGTTCCAGCAGGCGTCCCACGTTCTAGAGCCGTTCCAGCAGGCGTCCCACGTTCTAGAGCTGTTGTAACAATTCTTGTAAACATTCCCCATTCTAGTACCCTTTCATTAAACATTCCACATAGTAGACCCCTCCCAACCATCCAGAGATTACATCACAGAGGCATCTCCTGTGAGTCATACTAGGTGTGTTCTAGTCACAGGGTGCGATGACATCACAGCGTTCTCCTGGTGGACAGAATGCAGTGTTACGGTTCCACCTGTGCTCATATATTTATTTAATATAATAAAATTATAACAAAATGTATCGTGAGATTTGCAGAAACTTCTTATAGTGCTTTAGGATATTATCTCTATGCTGTATTTTTTTTTTTTAAATACCCAGCCGGATTGACGGTTTTGTCCGTCATGTTTTTCGAGAAGTTCGCGAGGACACGTTCTCGAAGTTCTTCAAGAACACAGAACTTTAAACTGCCTCCCAGCGTATGTGGGACAGATGTTCTCTGTGATGTGTCTCTGGATGCGCCTCCCCATTGAAAGAAGCTACATCCTTTTTTGCTTTTTGTTTGTTTATTTTTAAAATCCCCGCTCCATCATGGAGGAACGCTCCTCAGCTGTCCCACAACGCACTGCAGCACTGAGGTGGACCTTCCCCCTGCTGAGATGTGTGGAATCAGTGTGTGATTTCAGGCTTTTCCTCTGCTGTCACTGCATCTCTAGCTGTCTTGAGTGTCTTCTCCCTCACAGTGTCTGTGATGATCAGTACCAACCTTTACTGTGGTTTAGTATTTCTTACTTGATCGTGACCAATTTCGTGTGTGTGTGTGTGTGTGTGTGTGTGTGTGTTTTATCTACAGAAGAAGGAAGGCAGGAATCCTGCCCAGTCTGGAGGATCTGCTCTTCTACACCATTGCTGAGGGCCAAGAAAAAATCCCAGCACACAAGTTTACTACGGTGTGTGTGTGTGTGTGTGTGTGTGTGTGTGTGTGTGTGTGCGTATACATATATACATACACACACACACACACACTGGTTTATCATCATATCGAATCAGGCTTTATGTGGAATTATGCAAAACTCCTCCAGTTCTACATTCTAGAATCCTCATAGCAAGCACCCCATGTCAATCCACACTCTAGAACCCTTCCACTAAGCAGCCCACATTCTAGAACCCTTCCACTAAGCAGCACACATTCTAGAACCCTTCCACTAAGCAGCACACACTCTAGAACCCTTCCACTAAGCAGAACACACTCTAGAACCCTTCCACTAAGCATCCCACACTCTAGAACCCTTCCACTAAGCAGAACACACTCTAGAACCCTTCCAACGAGCAGCACACACTCTAGAACCCTTCCACTAAGCATCCCACATTCTAGAACCCTTCCAACGAGCAGCACACATTCTAGAACCCTTCCAATGAGCATTCTGGAGTCCTTTCAGCGAGTACCCCATGCAATCTAACATGCATTATAGAAGCCACAAAGTTCTCTTAGTGTTGACTGCTATGTTTAACAAATTCTGATTTACATCATGATCTCTCACTCGCTCTCTCTGTGTGTGTGTGTGTGTGTGTGTGTGAGCATGCGTATGTGTGCAGGCGTTGAAAGCGACAGGTCTGCGTACAGGAGATCCCCGTCTGAAGGAGTGTATGGAGATGCTGAAGATCACACTGAAGACCTCATCTGATGGAGCACTGGATCGACACCTCTTTAAAAAGTAACAACTCTCATTACCGTGTGTGTGTGTGTGTGTGTGTGTGTGTGTGTGTGTGTGTGTGAGATCATGATAAACACTTCTTTTAGTTTTGAATTGGTTATAAAGATCTTATATCTCCCAGTAATGAATTATTCGTTATTGACTGATTCGGTTCTCCAGGCGTGTGATTGGCTGTTGTGTGAACATCTACCACAGCTCATTATTAAATATTCAGCAGCATATCCTGACCTGGTGTCTCAATCATCATCTGCAGCTTTGTGCAAAAGGATAAAAAGGGGTGTGTGTGTGTGTGTGTGTGTGTCACTCTGTAATTCCAATCCAGGACTCTATTATCCTTTATATATGTTAAACCAAGGGACAGTTTTATCTATTTTATATATTTAAGTGATGAAATACACTAGATGAGATAATACACATTTCTGATTGGCTGACAGTATTCAGAAGCATCCAGTCACATCCAGATTAAATGTTTGTGTATAAAGCTTCCCCCCATCTGGCATGTAGTTCTGACGAGAATAGGTTGTAGGATTAGAGTATATTTGCTGTGCAACCTCCAGTGGCTATGTAATGACTCTACTCCCCCCCAATGTCTAATATTGCTTTAGCGGGGCTAGCAAACATCAGCATATGTAATGTAAATGTCTTTGTTTAGGTGTTAAAATGCCAAGCATGACTGAACAATATGCACAAAATGCTTCAGTCAGGATTTACAGCTCATCATCGTACTGAAAAAGCGCTGGTTAAAGTAGTAAATGGCCGAATACTGACTAAAGGGATACTGATACTGAAAAGACTACTGACTTTTTTTAGCTTGGATTACTCGCTCTCCGTAGATGCTGTTATTCTTCCAGACGGACTGAAAATGTTGTCGGGGTCCAGAGGACAGGCTGTTTCCTCTCTCAGGTCTTTACCCGATTGTTCTCAGTGTGTAAATATTTACGATGGCTTCTCTGTGAAAACGAAAGTAAGGCTTGGTGGTTCCACAAGGTTCTGTTCTGTACTGTATAAAAGCTGCCACTGGGTCACGATTATTCCTAAAAGTAGTATTGGCTTCTTCCGCTGTGTCGACGACGCACAGCCGTTCTGTAAGTTTGAGCGAAGCCGGATGACGCACACCAGCTCAATACGGACCTTTGGATGCTGAGTCACATGTTCGACCGGACGGAAATACTCCCACTACAACCTGACAGATACGGGGGGGGGGGGGGGGGACAATCGTCAGGAAATCGACACGCGTACAGTACGGCAATAAAAAACGTTCCTAACGAGCTGTGAACAAGTTCCTCAGTCCAGAAACCGCACGTGCAAATGATTTTGGAAAGGATTTCTGTATTATTTGGTGTAATTGATGACCAGAAGGTACACAGAAAGATGTGTGTGTGTGTGTGTGTGTGTGTGTGTAGATGTGTCCAGAGCAACATTGTGCTGCTCTCTCAGGCGTTCCGGAAGAAGTTTGTGATTCCTGATTTCCAGTCGTTCACATCGCACATCGACGAGCTATACGAAGGCGCCAAGAAGCTCTCTGGAGGACAGGTGACGCTGTTATCAGAGTGTGTGTGTGTGTGTGAGTGAGAGAGAGATATAAGACGTCTATACCTGGTAAAGAAGAGGATTTGTGTTGATGTTGTATTGGTGTGCAGGTGGCAGACTACATCCCCCAGCTGGCTAAGTTCAGTCCTGATTACTGGGCCGTGTCTCTCTGTACTGTTGATGGCCAGAGGTAAGACGCCGATTATCTTCCCGGTGTTTTATTCCTCTCATACCACAGCGATTCAAAAACGAGCGAGCGAGCCGTTACTATAGAAACGATAATGCGTTAAGAAGAAGTGCACTAACGTGAATAATCTGGGATTTTTTTGTTTGTTTGTTTGTTTGTTTGTTTGTTTTTTTCCAACGCAGACACACAGCAGGCGATACTAAAGTGCCATTCTGCCTGCAGTCGTGCGTGAAGCCGCTGAAATACGCCATCGCCGTTCACGATCACGGCACCGAGTACGTGCACCGCTTCATCGGGAAAGAACCCAGCGGGCTGCGCTTCAACAAGCTGTTCCTCAACGAGGACGGTGAGACACACACGCGCGTAAAACCCCCTCACATTATACATATATATCTCCTATACGTTATTTATCTAAATAATCGCTGACGTCGTGGTGTTTTCTATTATCATAATAATGGTTATTTTTGCAGATAAGCCACACAATCCGATGGTGAACGCAGGAGCGATAGTCTGTACCTCACTCATCAAGGTAAATCCCGTTCACGCCGTTTTATAGCGACGCTCCTAAAGGATTCCGAGCTCGTCGGAGAACGTCCATCTGTCCGGCGTCACTGCGTTCTCATGTGTTCTGTGTCTGTTTTACAGCAAGGTGCCGGAAATGCAGAGAAGTTCGACTATGTGAGTAAAATGGGATCGGAACGGTTCGATCCCAACGCGACAGGCGTTCTCCGTGGACTACAGGGTTTAACACTGTAAATAAATAAATAAGTAAATAAACACGCGGGCGTCGGAGCTCTGACAGCGTTTGCTTATGTGTCTGCGTGGTAGGTGATGAACTTCATGAAAAAGATGGCTGGGAACGAGCACGTGGGTTTCAGCAATGCGACGTGAGTCTCTGCTTCCTCTCAAAATCCACACCTGAATCTAGCGCGCACACACACACACACACAAAAGTGAATCTGGGAGGGTGGGGGGGGGGGGGGGAAGGACGCGTTTTCTTTTCTTTTTTTTTCCTCCCTCATCATTTGTGTAGGGAGATAAGTGTTTCACATGTGTTTCTGATGCACGGATGTTATCCACTTAAATCCCCCTTGCCCCTTTCTCAGTCTTTACACTGTGTCTTACAGTAGAAATGGTTCGGTACATCACACACACACCGTCTGCACTTACGCTCTGCCCTTCTTTGTGGAAATGTATTCGATTTATTAATTCATTCCGATTATTTGCTGTAAAACAAGATCTTGGTTGACTAGGAGTATTTTGTTAATACTAACCTTAGCTAATCTGGCAACCCTGCCATCACCTGTCCTGTCTCTGTTGCTCCGCCCCCTGAGCATGGGGCAGCGTAATTCCGGCCCGTCTGGAGCTCACTTAGCGCTTGTTGCAGTTCCCATATTTGACCACTAGGTGTAAATAAAAAAAATAAAAAAAAAAATAATAATAATAATACCTGTATGGAGGTAAACGTTGCAGAAACATCTAGAACCGTGACCAAATCAGCACGACATCGGCTTCAGTCTGTTAAATAGAGACACTTTTTAATATCGCTGCTCACTCAGAAGTATTTCATATTTCAGCAGAATTGAACATGTGTAGAGGTGAATAAAGGGGTGTTGGTGTGTGTTTGTGTGGTCCAGGTTTCAGTCTGAGAGAATGTCTGGAGACAGGAACTTTGCCATCGGTTACTATCTGAAGGAGAAGAAGGTATAATAATAATAATAATAATAATAATAATCCAGACTTTATTATTTTAACAATAGAAGGTGATTCATGTATTTTTATCATTATTTATTAACATTTTGTTACTTATAACACCATCATAAATTATTCTAATAACCTTTTTCTCTCTCTCTCTCTCTCCCTTGTACAGTGTTTCCCAGAGGGCACAGATATGACCGCTATCCTGGACTTCTACTTCCAGGTCAGGATGATTTTATAAAATATTTAATCTGGAAACTTTGAGTTTTGCCATGTTATAGAGCGTTTTATTCTGTGTGTGTGTGTGTGTGTGTGTGTGTGTGTGTGTGTGTGTGTGTGTGTGTGTGTAGCTGTGTTCTATAGAGGTGACGTGTGAGAGTGCTAGCGTGATGGCGGCTACGTTGGCCAACGGAGGATTCTGTCCAATCACAGGCGAGCGTGTACTGAACCCCGAGGCCGTGAGGAACACGCTGAGCCTCATGCACTCCTGCGGCATGTACGACTTCTCCGGCCAGTTCGCCTTCCATGTGAGTCTCTCTCTCTCTCACACACACACACACACACACACACACACACACATATATATATAATATAGTTCTGTTTTTATTCAGTTCAGTTCACATAGTTACACAGCCGGATGGAGGCTACACTTCAGTCATACAGAGTTACGTGTGTGTGTGTGTGTGTGTGTGTGTGTGTGTGTGTGTGCGTGTGTGTGTGTTGTAGGTGGGTTTACCAGCGAAGTCAGGTGTGGCTGGTGGTATTTTGTTGGTGGTTCCGAATGTGATGGGTATCATGTGCTGGTCTCCTCCTCTGGACAAACTGGGGAACAGCGTCCGTGGCATCAAGTTCTGCACGGTACCCTTTCTGTGTGTCTCTCTCTCTCTCTCTCTCTCTCTCTCTCTCTCATTACAACGCTTACACATGTGTAAACTCTCATGTAAATTCTGAATAGCGTGTAATTTCAGTATTCAGTCCTCACCGAGAGATTAACTCTACTCAACTCTCAGACTAATGTGTATACTGTACATATCAATTTATACAAGACTCTCCGTGTGTGTGTGTGTGTGTGTGTGTGTGTGTGTGTGTGTGTAGGATCTGGTGCATCTGTGTAACTTCCACAACTATGATAATCTGCGTCACTTTGCTAAGAAGCTGGATCCTCGGCGAGAGGGCGGAGACGAGCGGGTGAGTGACACGTACGTCCTCCAATCACAGCTGCCCTGTCCTTTCTGTATTAACTATAATGTGTTTTTCTCTCTTCCAGGTCAAATCTGTTATTAATCTGCTGTTTGCTGCGTACACAGGGGACGTGTCTGCACTGAGGAGGTGCGCGCACACACACACGCGCGCACACACACACGCGCGCACGCACACACACACACGTGCGTGCGCACACATACACACACTCTTGCAGCACCTGTCTCACCTATAGCCCATGGCACACTTTTCTTCCCACATCCTTTCTGACACAGCGAGTGTGTGTGTGTCCGTAGGTTCGCTCTGTCCTCGATGGACATGGAGCAGAGAGATTATGACTCCAGGACGGCGCTTCACGTTGCTGCTGCTGAAGGTACTGACAGCTCCTCATTATTATTATTATTATTATTATTATTATTATTATTATTATTATTGCTACTACTATTACATTACTGCCCCCTGCTGGCTGGCAGCTGAACTGCAGTTACACTGACATATCCGTCTTTTCTCATCCGCATGTCTCAGAAGTAGCTCTGATTGCTCTTCACTGTGCTTTCTTCCACCTAGTGGTGCAGGAATATAAATCTGCACGCGTATTTATGACGTGTGTGGGCAGTCACATCACATTAGCCATATTATTGGGGTTTGTTCAGTTCTGTGTGTGTGTCTTGCAGGTCACACTGAGGTTGTGCGCTTCCTTCTCGAGGCCTGTAAGGTGAACCCCGAACCCAGAGACAGGTAAGAGCTTTTTTAAAAAAGATTTTTTATTTTTTATTGTATCCGGTTATAGCAGCATTTTTAAGGTTGAGGGACGTCGGTGTGGTGAACCCAACCCCTCTCTTTTTTTCTCTCTCGCTCTTTTGAAGTTAATAAAACAAATTAATATTGCGTGTGTGTGTGTGTGTGTGTGTGTGTGTGTGTAGGTGGGGGAACACACCCATGGACGAGGCTGTACACTTCGGTCATCATGACGTTGTGACGATTCTGCAGGATTACCACAACAAGTACAGTCCTCAGGAGAGCCGGCCCGCCGGGGACAAAGAGACTGCTGAGAAGAACCTTGATGGCTTGCTCTGAGTGTGTGTTTGTGTGTGTGTGTGTGTGTGTGTTTGTGTGCGCGTCATGTTCCTGATGATTATCTCCGTAGACCCTGTGTAGGGATGTGGTCACGTGTTTGTGCGTAAGGGTGTATTTATTATAGATGGTGTGTGTGTTGTGCGTATACGTATGTAACCTGCAGGTGATGCTCCACAGGGTTGCCAGATTGGTGAAATTCTGCTTCATTGCCATTTCTTCTATCAAATCAGGAAACCTTGACTATAAATAAATGTCATTCTAACTGTGGCTATAAGTCCATTACCGTTAATTAGGAGGGTTTAAATCCTTTCAATCTGGCAACGCTGTGACATTTCCCTTTACTGCAGCTGTATTATTGATCCATACACACACTGAATGTGTTGTATATTATGTATAAGTGTAGTGTTAGGAAATATTTAGTGTCGTAGTTTTTTTCCGGTAGCTACAAAAAGTAAGACTTTATTTTATTTATTTAGTTTTTTTTTTAAAAAGAAATGATCGATCAGGTTTGGGATCGTGGATGAGCTTTTCTCCGATCGCATGGTTGTTTGCCTTTTTAATGGGTTGTGAAGGGTTAATGGTTATAAATCAAGCATCAATAATCACTAACACGGTACATCACAATATTCAACCTGAAGCAGGGAATACACATTCATTAAAAAAAAAATAAGTATGTTTGTCTTCCAGTGAATATGAAACGTTCTCCAGGTCAGGGGGTTCCGCACATAACGGGTAAAGAGTACGGTGTTCTACTGACAGGACGACGGCTCGTGTTTTTGTTTAAAACCTGCCGCATTAAAACAGAATTCGTTCTGCGTGTATATTGTGGATTTTAACACGTGGCTCAGCCAATCAGACTGTAGATCTGTTTAAAAATGAAAGGTGCATTAGCTAAGACTTGTAAAGATGTATAGTACGTTGAGGTGAATCCAATTTGAACTATCTGTTTACTTACTCCTCGAGCCCGCCCCCTCGTACCCAGCGTACGCAGAGCTCCGCCCCCGAACCTACGGCTGTAGAATTAACGTTCGGACGTCCGATTGCTCGAAAGCCGTGTTCTATGTTTCTATTTCAATTTGGTTTATCCAAACTGACCCACTTGGCTCTCTAAGTAACGAAAACTTTATTCGAACAGCTTAAGTCCATCACCAGTGATAAACGACGTCCAGCGCGGTGGGAAAATCTAGTTTTTAATTCAGGTTTTACGACGTTTCTTGTTACGTTTTTAAAATACATAAATAAATAAATAAATAAATCGCAGGAGAATACTCTCCTGGCTGCCTCTGGGCGCGTAGAAGTTTAAATGCGTTAAAACGTGTCGTCTAAACACGAGTCACTCCGGACCATAAAGATTTCCACACGTTTTTTTTCATCCACGTGTTACACGTTCGCGGCGTGAACCTTTAGTTTGTATCGTGTGATGCAGATTTCCCAGGTTATCAGTGCAGGACGAAAATGTTCAAACTCGCACCTTTTAATTTTATTTTGTCGGACTTCTCGTGCTCCGTCTCGGAGCAGGTGGCCTATGTACTATGTGACTTGTGTGCAATTCTGAAGGGTTCTTATTTATATACCTGGGGTGCACGCAAAAAATTTTCTTCACAGTTTTATTTATCCCGAATATGTGTGTGTGTGTGTGTTTCCTCTGTGCTGTAGTTTTAAAGTGTGTTTAACTTTGTATTATTGTGATGCACTGTATTGCTGATTATGGGCTGATGTGTGTTTAGCGTGTGTGTGTGTGTGTGTGTGTGTGTGTGTTTTCGAAATCAGTTCTGAATGTACTGAAGTGTGACCGGTGAGTTTTAGGGACCAGAGAAATTAAGATCAGAGGTAAGACAACGTAAAGACCAAAACAGATTCACGACGGTTTGTTTACTTATGTATTTTATTTATTTATTTATCGGGTGAAAAGTACTTGAAACAAACAAACAAAACAAAACAAAAAAACACACAGAGGAATTCTCATTTATGAACAGCCTGGATACGCCGACTCTCGTGCATGATTAAATCGAGCAGTAGGTTACCGAAAATTGCCTTCATTTGGACATAAAAATTTAAAAAAATAAAAAAGATTTACATGAACCTGGTCGTTTAAAAGTTTACTATCTTGATATTTCATATTGTAGACTGTGAGGAAATGACAACAAAATACTCGAATATGTCTGGTGTGTGTATAGAAAAGCGTAAGATCACTATATATACACAGTATAATCCATAATTATTGGCACCCTTTATATACACACAGTATACGACAGACTTTGTAGCTTTATTTAAATACAGACATTTTTTTTCCCCCTTTCACACAGTAAACATAATAAACTACCCCCATCCCCCCAAATACAAAAAAAAACCGCAAAACTTTTTAAAGGGTGCCAATAAATTTGCGTATCCAGGCTGGGAAAGCATTTATACCATGTACCCATAAAAGAAAAAACTGTTTGTCGCGAGTTGCTGCTGGAGAAGAGAGGAAGAGTTTTTATAGCAAGCTATGATCCTTTAGCGTACGATAGTAACACGGTGAAAAAGAACAGCTGTAGAAATCGATCTAATCTAGTGACACCCTGCACTCTGACCAATCACAGGCTGTGTTTACGACTGAATGTATTAGATTTATTTATATATACACACTCTATATTAATATGGATATGCGTATGTTTTTGTTTGTACTCTCGCTGTTCCGGTTCAGTGGTGTTAAAGGCGACGCCGAGGATGTATTTCACAGACAAAACATCGAATAAAAGCAAAGCTTTCCAAGCACATGATTTAGACGTTGGTGGTGGTGTTTTTTTTGGTCCGCAGACAGCGCAGTCGTGGGAAATACTTAATGGTCATGAACATTAAAGTAATAATAATAATAATAATAATCTTGTCGGCTTTGCGCTTGTTTACAGTGCGGAACTACTTTTTGAGACTTTTTACGTCAACAACACACTATGGCGCAGAAAAAATGTTCTGCGTACCAGTGATGAGACAAATGTGGGCGTTTCCCAACGGGTAGTAACCACGACGACAATAAACCGACATACCTTAACTCTAAACGTACATGTTTATAAGATTGTTTCGGGTTTTTTTTTTTTTACAAGTCGGTGTTCACGCGAGCATCTTGTTGTCACGGTGATGAAATAACCCCACGTCAGGTTTACGTTAACGTTATACGGTAACGTTCTTGTTGGACGAGAGGAAGCAGCGTGTGAGGAGGAAGGAGGTCCCTGTGCCTCTGTAAATAAACCGAAATCTTACAATGGAAGATGAGCTGGATTTACAGTGACTTACCATGGTAAATAATCCATTTTTTGTTTTGTTGTTAATATTCTAATATAAAATAAATGCAAGAAGGCACAGAGAGCTGCGAAACCCTGATCTAATATATATATCTCAAATTTTTTGTGCATCGACAGCTTCCTGTCTAATTTCAAAGGCGAGAGGAAAAGTGCATCAGCAGCAGGCAAGTGCTTTTAACATGTAAGGTGCGTTAAAACTTTTTTTTTTAATTAATGAATTGACTTTTTTTGGTTTGTTTTAGGACCTGTGGGTGCAGCGTCGAGAAAAGGCCGTGTGAGTGGGAAGAGGATGTGCTGAACCTCATTCGCGCGTTTCCTTATTTGTTTTGTAGGTTGAGATGAGGGGTGAACGTCTGTCGGCTCTGTCGGTTCGTCACTCGTCAAGGTTACAGCACAGCTGCAGACGGGAGAGAACAACATAACGGTGGGTTATCACTCTCAAATAAAATAAATGAAATGCAGAAAACTTCAGCTCCAGTTTTATCCCAGTTGTTCATGACGATATAATGTAAAGCAACGAATCCGAATATTTCACTCCGGTAAATTATAATGATGCGCTCGACGCCGTCTCGGAAGTCTCCGCTAGCTTAAAATCGCACTTCTAGCTTCTCTGCTTTATTACACCAACCGGTGCGTAAAACAATAATAATAATAATAATAATAATAATAATAATAATAATAATAATGCCAGATCTCTCGACTAAGTAATATTGAAACACATTTCTATTTATTTGAATCCTTTTACCTCTCCAAGATCTCCAGTCAGATCACGAGTCTAAAATAAAAAAAAGAGAATAAAGTCAAAATTAAAAATGATACGTAATACCAGATTACACTCTCAATTTACATTTCTAATAAATTTACCAAATTAAAATAAATATATATATATATATATATATTTTGAAACAGTGTAAGGTTTTACTTTTACTAAATTGAAACCAAAATAATGGTTTGGCCAGGGATGAGCGATATGACACGAATATCATATCTTGATGTTTATCGACATACACAGTTGGCTGTGGAGCGATAGTGGATTTTACAGACACTGATCACTTGGTTATCAGCGGTATCTACCTGCCGAGAACCGATTGATAAACTGATACTGAATGAACACGTAACACTCAAAGCAAAAATATTACTGAACTTTATGACTAAAATAAACAGTATTAACTGTACTGTACTTTTTTTAAATGGGGGAAAAACACATATAAATAGTAATAAAAAGTAAATATGTATATCCAAACTGAACCAAAAAGTAACTCCAAATAAAAAGAGGCATCCAAAATAAAGTCAATTTAAAAAACAAAACAAAAACGAACAAAATAAACACTTCAAATGACAACAAAATTTGTGGGTGATAGTTTATTCCGCCTCCAGAGGGCGGTCTTGTTCTTCATAATGACAGCGGACCCTTCTCAGCCGCTTTCTCAGCAATCTGTGCCAATTAATCTGTGAAACCGATCGATCGGTTGACCTCGATACACACACACTTCCGTTTTGCTAATAAATCAGTGGTGCTGTATTCTAAACGTACATGGTTGAGTGTACTGCGTACCATGCGCTCCAGTTCTCCGTACACCTCGGGCGACAGCGGCATCATGATGTCGTTATACTCCGACGTTTTCCTGCAGACACATGAACAGACCGGTTTTACTCTACAGTCGTCTTACCTCAGAGGGAGGAGGCGGGAAATCTGAGCTCGGAATTACGCCATTTTTGTCGACCTCCGTGCGTTCGAGCTACAGAGTGGGTGGGTGGGTGGGTGGAGGGGTGCGTACAGACGGACCACCGACTCCTCCATGTTTGTCTTTTGTTAGCAACAAGCTATCCAGCTGACTGTAGTCAAATGCTACGTAAATACAGTATAACTAATTTTAAAGATAAGAAGTGCTGCTGTGTTTACTGTTCATGCTGTGAGCAGACATGTTGGTTTGACGTCACTTGCTGAACTTGGTGTTGAGGAGACCATCCTGGGTTCCCATGTAGCATTTCAGAGTTGAGGAGGCGTTTTCTTTGGTTTTGCCTAGTCAGAGGTCGGAGATTACGAGTTACGACCTTTACCATATTACCACATACTGTAACATCTATATTATTATTATTATTATTATTATTATTATTATTATTATTCTCTGGATGAACAGCTATTTTGAGATCTGTGGCTTCAAAGTACTGAAATTACTGACAATTGTACATTCCCAACAATTAGAACTTTGAATTGTGAACAAATACAGACTCAGAAATCTCTACTGCTGGTTAGTTTGAAATGTCTTTACCTCTCCCCCCTCATTAAGCCTTTCAGCTTCAATAAATAACCAAACTGTATAACTCAAAAAAAGAAGACATTTTTAAACCTATTAATAATGTTATGATCATATATCATGAATTCAACTTCAAAATCTTAAACTGATTTGAAATTTTACTTTAACAACATTTAGCAATAAAACTTAACAGCACAGTCATATTAACAACATGGAGTACATGCAAGCTGACCTTCAGTACTGATCTCTAACTAACTATACTGTCATTTCTGCAATGCTGAAGACTTTGTAATGTGCCGCAACATCGTAAGAACTTTAAAGACGGTGGTTATACGCCATCCGACTCTCGTCTGTTAGTACCTAAACAGAACGTAGATATCGACAGGCCAAGGCCAGATACGCTGCGTATTCACTCTGGGTGATGATTAGCTAGAACCTTATAACATCAAGTTTATCCAAGTGATTAGAGATTTTACAACAATTATTTTTCCAATAAGAAAATGACACCATTAAAGTCTCCAAATGTACTTCAAATGTTGATAGAACCCTTACAACACTAAAATCACGATTTAAAAAATGTTCATGAACATGTAGCAGTGAAACTCCAGTGAGGGGTGTGTGTGTGTGTACCAGGTCATTCCTGTGAATAATAGACGTGACTCACATTTCAGAGACGGAGATGAGTGTGGTTCTGATATAATCGTCCGACTTCTTATCCACGTCCATCGGTTCGTGTTCTACACAAAGAGCAGAATTCATTAGTCGTGCGGGAAGAGTTTACAGGAGAAAATCTAACTAAATGTTAACATTTCACAAATTTAACATCAAAAAAGTGTGTGGTGAAAATTTCATCTGCAATTTATTCACGATTTATTGTGATACTGATAATACTGTTATATTGTGCACCCCTACTATAATATACTACACTATATTACACTACACTTCTATACTACACTATTCTATACTGTATTACACTACACTTCTATACTACACTATTCTATACTGTATTACACTACACTTCTATACTACACTATTCTATACTGTATTACACTACACTTCTATACTACACTATTCTATACTGTATTACACTACACTTCTATACTACACTATACTGTATTACACTACATTTCTATACTACACTGTTCTATACTGTATTACACTACACTTCTATACTACACTATTCTATACTGTATTACACTACACTTCTATACTACACTATTCTATACTGTATTACACTACACTTCTATACTACACTATACTGTATTACACTACATTTCTATACTACACTGTTCTATACTGTATTACACTACACTTCTATACTACACTATACTGTATTACACTACATTTCTATACTACACTATTCTATACTGTATTACACTACACTTCTATACTACACTATACTGTATTACACTATACTTCTATACTACACTATTCTATACCGTATTACACTATACTTCTATACTACACTATTCTATACTGTATTACACTACACTTCTATACTACACTATTCTATACTGTATTACACTATACTTCTATACTACACTAATCTATACTGTATTACACTACACTTCTATACTACACTATACTGTATTACACTACATTTCTATACTACACTGTTCTATACTGTATTACACTACACTTCTATACTACACTATACTGTATTACACTACATTTCTATACTACACTGTTCTATACTGTATTACACTACACTTCTACACTATTCTACACTGTATTACACTATACTATATTACACTACTATTCTATACCGTATTACACTATACTATATTACACTACTATTCTATACTATACACTACTATTCTATACTGTATTACACCACTTCTATACTACACTATTCTATACTGTATTACACTACTATTCTATACTGTATTACACTATACTATATTACACTACTATTCTATACTATTACACTACTATTCTATACTGTATTACACTATACTATATTACACTACTATTCTATACTATTACACTACTATTCTATACTGTATTACACCACTTCTATACTACATTATTCTATACTGTATTACACTACACTTCTATACTACACTATTCTATACTATATTACACTACTATTCTATACTGTATTACACTATACTATATTACACTACTATTCTATACTGTATTACACCACTTCTATACTACACTATTCTATACTGTATTACACTACACTTCTATACTACACTATTCTATACTATATTACACTACTATTCTATACTGTATTACACTATACTATATTACACTACTATTCTATACTATACACTACTATTCTATACTGTATTACACCACTTCTATACTACACTATTCTATACTGTATTACACTACACTTCTATACTACACTATTCTATACTATATTACACTACTATTCTATACTGTATTACACTATACTATATTACACTACTATTCTATACTATACACTACTATTCTATACTGTATTACACCACTTCTATACTACACTATTCTATACTGTATTACACTACACTTCTATACTACACTATTCTATACTATATTACACTACACTTCTATACTACACTATTCTATACTGTATTACACTACACTTCTATACTACACTATTCTATACTGTATTACACTACACTTCTATACTACACTATTCTATACTATATTACACTACTATTCTATACTGTATTACACTATACTATATTACACTACTATTCTATACTGTATTACACTATACTATATTACACTACTATTCTATACTGTATTACACTATACTATATTACACTACTATTCTATACTGTATTGCACTATACTATATTACACTATTCTACACTGTATTACACTATACTATATTACACTATTCTACACTGTATTACACTATACTATATTACACTACTATTCTACACTGTATTACACTATACTATATTACACTACTATTCTACACTGTATTGCACTATACTATATTACACTACTATTCTATACTGTATTACACTATACTATATTACACTACTATTCTACACTGTATTGCACTATACTATATTACACTACTATTCTATACTGTATTACACTACTATTCTACACTGTATTGCACTATACTATATTACACTACTATTCTACACTGTATTGCATTATACTATTCTAAATTGCCCTACACTGTAATATACAAACTGATAAATATCAACATTATGGCCTGATAAAATAAGACGTGTGGTGAACACTGCAGTGCAGAGCAGTTATGAGGTGTGAGTATAGTGGTGTACTCACTGTCAGCAGGTTTGGAGTAGTATTTGCAGAAGGCATCGTCTTTGGGCGTGTTTGGATACAGGAAGCGCAGGGGGTCCTCAGGGACGTTGTCAGCCGCCATCACTCTGTAGTTTCTGAGGATGTCAGCCAGAGAGACGGCCGAGAGCTCTTTCTTAGTGTAGGGCTCGACTGAGCGCACCTGTGGTTCACCTACACACACACACACACACACACACACTTCTGTTACGGCTTATAACGAGTGAATACAG
This sequence comes from Ictalurus punctatus, assembly GCF_001660625.3. Lineage (NCBI taxonomy): Eukaryota > Metazoa > Chordata > Actinopteri > Siluriformes > Ictaluridae > Ictalurus > Ictalurus punctatus. The sequence continues at coordinate 4,163,575 of NC_030442.2, read as the reverse complement.
CTCATCTGTCAAGATTGAAGCTTATATGCATACATTCTCACACACACACACACACAGGATGTGGGCATGTCTTACCATTGGGGGTGTGTTCGACCCAGCTGAAAGTAATGGCACCGTCTCGGTTACTCTCACTGAATCGCAGCAGGAAAGTTCCAGGAGCTTTATCATTGAGCAGGGACTTAGTGCGCTCCTTAGTAACAAATCCCATAATGCACCTGTTACAGAGAGAGAAAGACAAAGACAGAACACACTGAAGCTAAAAAAAAAAAGTGCAGATAAATGTGAACAGGAAACTGTGTGTGTGTATAACGAGAGTGAAGGACCAAAATGGGTTAACCAGGACAGAATCGGTTTGGACGTCACACCGTTAACACCTTAAACCTCGTCATGTGTGACAAAATGAAATCACTAACAGATACACACGGAAACGTGTTTTTAAGCTTTTATAATCTAAAATCATGATAAACTGATGGATGACATATGACTGTAGCAGTAACGAGGATAATATTCCCATCTTACCCCTCGTCCCACAGGCTCAGGAGGTGTCTCTTGATCAGGTCCAGGATTCCCTCTATCCACAACCAGAACGTGAAGTTCTTTTCACTGCCTCCCTGCAGGAACAATTATTAGTTACCCAAAAAAAACCTATAATATAGATCTGAATCATATAAACCATATAAAACTGCTAGTGTGTTTACCGTTCATACCTTACAGAATTTATTCCAGGGAATCTGAGCCTCAGGATCTTTGGCTGCTTTTGGACCTGTGGGGGGTTAAAACAGAAACGTATTACGTTAGTATGAGAGGGCAGAGTCTCGATCTGTCGATCATATTCCGTACCCTGCACTCACCCAGCAGTTTGTGTCCCAGCATGCTCAGCTGCTCAGCATTCAGGCCTCGCTTGGTGATGGAGGAGAACTGCCAACTCAGCACCTCAGACAGCTGACCCCAACTCACCGAGGGCGGGCTCACAAAGAACGACAGATTCTGGAAGAAAGGAAAGAATAGACGTTTGAAGGAATTTTCAAAACCGAGAACGTTCAGCATGACATGGAGGAAGAATTCTGGGGGCGTGGCCTACCTTGGGGTCAGAGGTCAGCATGTTGTACCACATGATGGAGGCCCAACCACATGGTAGCTGGCTAACATTGGAGATCACCACAATAGGCAAAGACGAAGTCTGACATCAGAGAATCACATGATCACGTTACTGGATCGTGAATTTATTTAGACAAGAAATAACATGTTGCAGCAGGTGTAAAAAAAGAGAGAGAGAGAGAGAGAGAGAGAGAGAGAGAAAAGAAGAAGAAGAGGCGGCCGCGATTCAAATTTTGGTTCGGCTCCTCTAAAGGAGTCGACACTATCGGCTCCAAAACGGCTCAGTGGCATTTTGTCCGAAACTAGACAAAGTTTGTGATCATTTTGACGTGTCAGAACAGTGTTTTCAAATAAATAACGATGTACGGGAATGACGTCACGTGTTTCAGACAAATGTCATGCACGCGCTGTTTGGACAGACGAAATAACCTAAGTTTTATTTGATTCGATTAAGGAAAGTAACGTGAACACGAAGTAACTCGAGCTAACAAACATGTCAGAAAAGGTTTCCGTGCGGGTGTTTAGATTAAATCACAACGCAAGAGTAACGCCATTGCTTAAATCTACACACAAAAAATATACACATACATACATACATACATAATTTTTAAAAAAAAAACCCCGGCTAGACGAGTCGGTTCTCTATGTTCGATTTAAAGAACCGATACAAAGATCCGACTCGTGCGGTGGCGACATATCACTGCTACACAGAGCAAGTTGAGTAGTTAGCCTGTTAGCTTCAACTTATGAGGCGAAAAACGGCCCCTGATGAGAGAACTGTCTTAGAAAAATTGGTAAAAGGCCACACGTCCATCGTAGTGTGGAATTATAATGAGAGCAGTACTTATTTTTTTTTATAACTTTACCTCAGACTGACTAGTTTCTAGCTGTAGCAGCGAACAACACTTCTAAACACAACTTTGTTTACAAGCTCAAATTAAAATGTAATGTCTTATGTCTTTCATATACATCGTTTTTTTCTCTTTAAAATCAATATTACATCATTTTGTTAAAAACATCAATAAAGCAATATCAGTAATGTGTGTGTATATATATATATATATATATATATATATATTTAAAAAGATGAGATGTTTTGGCCATATCATCCCTGTAAAAGTAATGGTACCCTATTAGGCCTCATTTACTTAAGTTCACTTTTAGGATTAGGACTTTATTTCAGTACGGAATTGTCAGTTCACATTTTTTTTATTATTTAGTTTGTGCTTCTTGAACTTTATTGAATTTCGAACACTTTAAATTACACACACACACACACACACACACACACACACTGCAGGCCAAAAGTTTGTGGACACTCGACTGAAATGTTTCTCATGATGTTAAAAACCTTTTGCTCTGAAGGTGTATGACTGAATGTTCGAAATCGGTGCCGTAGACAAAAATATAATGATGCCGACATATTCATCTCTTTCATTTTAAACGGACGACTCGGAGCGAAAAATATTCTGAAAAGCAGCCGATTAAGTGTGCAGCGTAGGTGTGAACTTTAATACAGTTTAAAAAGCATCTCAGGGGACAACTCAAGAAATTGGTCGAGAAAATGCCAAAAATACATTTCTGGAAATTTTAGGCAAAAAGAGCATCTACTTTGAAGATTATTTGGATTTATTTTGGATTTTTTATCACAACATAATTCCCATAGTTCCATTTGTGTTACTCCAGAGTTTTGATGACATTATTATTATTATTATTATTACTATTAAATGTTATTGGGGGGGGGGGTAAAAATAAAGAATTAATGCTTCTAACCGGTAGTGTGTGTGTATTTATCTCTCACCTCAAAGTTGATGACTAGTCCTGACCAGCAGAGCTCTGCCTCAAATGTGAAAGAGTGGAGCTCCTCGGTAACGATCAGTGGACCCTGACACACAAAAATAAACAGAGCCTTACATTTATGGCTAGTTTTAGTTTCAGTTTCAGTTTAGTAAATGAGGGTAAATGAGAGTGTTGATGACTTTGATGTGAACTGTTACCTCATTTGTCCTGTTTCCTGCTACCTTCTGCTCTTTCAGTTGCTGTTTAAAAAAAATAAAAATAAATAATAATAATAATAATTCATTAATAAATACTGATAAATCTCACCATCTTCAAAAAAACAGCTAAAGACCCCACCTCTTCCGTGAACACCTAACCAAATAATAAAATAATAATTACTCCGGCACTTACACCTCTACTCTGCGCACTTTGCTTCTTCTGGAAATCAATTAACAGGTCCTGTACGGTAGGACTACTTGTATTGTTCTCTGCTTGATATATCGCCTTGCTTGTATTTTCTCATTTGTAAGTCTCTTTGGATAAAAGCGTCTGCTAAATGAATAAATGTAACGTAAATACTGGTAATTTTAAGTACTGTAATTGTGGGATGAATACTGTATGTAGTATTTAATTCTTTACCAGATGTCGGAATTCAGCAGCCATCCCGATCGACTCCTCCATGTTCATCACCTTCATGTTCGTTCCGAGGATGTTGAACTTCCGGAAACTGGAGACGAAATCAGAACGTCAACATAGGAAACAACCAACTGGTCAGTATTTATTTATTATATTTTTCCCAGGAAACTGAGCCAGGAAACATGTTAGAAATCTATCCTGGATATGACACACAATCACAAATAGACAAGAAGTAATTACATAAACTAATACTTTACACAGCCTTATTTGACAAGACATCAAAGTACAAAAGTATAAAAAGATTTTTGCGAAATATGTGATCCTACCCTTTCCTCTTCTCCGTCACATCTCTGGGAAAACAAAAATGAAGAAAAGAATCATGTGCTAAAATGCTAAAAATTGCAGCTGAACTAGCTGATCACACTGTTCGGAGGCTGTCCAACTGGGCGTGGCTTAATATTCTAATTAGCATGCATGATTGACAGCCCTCTCTCAGACTCTTAGCCTTTCACTCATTAGATTTCTTTCATTAGCCTTAACTCATTAGATTAACTTGACAGGTTTACATTTCATATTGTTAATAAAATGAATAGCTTTCTTCAGTCAATTACATTTGATATTGGACTTACTTATCCAAGTGCACTTTTACCCGAACCGTGTGATTAAATTCCTGAAGTTTCACCAGTAGTCTGGAAAGCAGCACGGAGAAACGTTACAACCTGGTCATCAGGAGATATCTTTTACATTTTTCTTTTTTCAAAATTGCTTTGGTATTATATAAAGATTCTTGGAGTGTGATAGTTAGTGTGTGTGTTCCTGTGTGTTTATTACCTGACTTTGAGAGTAAACAGAACACCAGTCTTCAGCACCAGTGGCCTCTGAAGTTGTGTGGGCATGCACGGCTGTCTCTCCACAACCATGGAACTACAACACACACACACACACACACACACACACACACACACTCACTCAGACTACACTATGGTGTGCATTTATTTTATTTCTTCTTGTAACTAGTAGAGTGTGGATGCATTCTTTATATATAAATAGTATGAAATTACAGCAATGTCTGTGTGTGTATGTATGTATATACAGTATCTCACAATAAGTGAGTACACCCATCACATTTTTGTAAATATTTGATTTTATCTTATGTGATAGGCAGTGGAGCCTCACTTGGTGATCAGTGTTTTAAGCTGTGTGAGTGCACGCTCCTCCAGCGAGCCTCGGCTCAGGGTGATGGGGTCCTGGTGGTATGAATACTTCTGCTCCAGCTCCAGAAGCTTCTTCAACTGCTGATGAACCTGCAGTAGACACTCACCCAACGCTGTGAACCTGCCGACAAACAGAGAGAAATTTTCCTTAGTGCACACGTGTATTAAAACTGTTCATACATCATTTCTGCATGCACTTTTTGGCCTTTAGAGTTTAGCAAAGTCTTCAAGTGCACTGTGTTACTTTAGGCAATTCATGGCAAGGAGTGTTCTCTAAAGGAGTTGAGTAACTTCCTCCAACATTGTGTAAAAGGATTGTTACATAATTGGTGGCATAAGCCTCAGGCCTATAAACACTGCTCCCTGAACAAATGTAAGAGACTTAACTGGTACATTTAAACTAATGGCACCTGCAAAGGGTGCACTAGTTGAAGAATGGGAATACCTGGCTCAGGTACATCGGGAACACCTGAACAACCTGTCCTGGTACACGTGAATACCCAGATCAATTCTGTTGGGGAAATCTAATTATCTGGCTCAAGTACATTAAAACACCTGAATACCGAGCTCAGGTCTGGTGGAAACATCTGGTCTGGATAACAGGCCCAGGAGTGTTGGGAACACCTGGATACCTAGCTCAGATCTGCTGATAACATCTGGATGAACTGAAAACCGAACTTGGGTGCACTGGGAATACCTAGACACCTAGCTTGTGTTCTAGGTGTGTTCTAAACACCGAGATACCTGGCTCAGGCACTAGGGGAACAGCTGGCACCGGAGTGTTGGGAACACTTGAATTCCTGGCTCAGGAGCATTCAGAACACTTGAAAACTAGGTTCAGGTGTGTTCAGAACACTCGAATATCATGTTCATGTTTGTTGTTAACATTTTAATGCCTGGCGCAGGTGCGCTGGGAATACCTGGACACCTGGCTGAGGCATTTTGGGAATACATGTATATCTGGCTCAATTGTGTTGAAAAACCCGGATACCTGGCTCAGGCATTACACAAGTACATCAGTTTTGTTTGGAATAGCTGAGAATACCTGACTCAAATTGGTCGGAATATCCAGCTCACGTGTATCGAGGATACCTATATACAAAACTCCGGGGTGCTAATTTGTTGTCGTACCAGTTCTGCAGCTGATCGAGGCAGACGTTGGTGAGTCCTCCGATGCATGACATCTGCTGGCGTCCTTTCCATTCGGACAGCTCCACTGTGATCAGCTCATACTCAAGCTGCTCCACCAAGTTTAGCACCTCTGACAGTTGGCCAACCACCCCCTACACACACACACACGCACAATAAGCTGTTGCTAGCTAGCTAGTTAAGCAATTCTCAGCTGCAATTATATACGGTGCTCCCAGTTACCATGACAAATAGCTAATGGCCGAATTACAACATACAGCCCTATTTTCGATTATTTGTATGATAGTATGAGGTTTTGGATGTGGTCCTGGAAACACTGGACCACACCCTCAAAAGTTGCCTCACCCCTCTCATGTCATTGAGTTTCATGAACATGGCTTTGAGGTAGAGTTTCTCGCGATTCAGATCCTCCGGCGATATCGTTCCATTTAGCTCCTCTGTAAAACCAAAACTATAAAATCAACTTTGATTTCGTCATATCTGCCTATAACTTTTGTCTTTTAATTGTCCAACAAGGGCAAACATAAAATACACATTACTGTGAAAAATCATGCATGCATTACATCATATTAGACTAAATATGAGAAAAGGAACCTAGTCTTACCCAGTGCACTTTTAAAATTAAGTTATTTTATTAACAAGGCTATGTAATGTCTCTGATTCCTTGTGCAAAAGAAACTGTCCCCTTACCACCTGTAGAAGTGGTTACTTTAAACAATTACTTCCTACAGCACAAAAACCTTTAGTGTTTTCACATCACTGTGCATCAGATTGACCCAGTTTCTCATTTTGGAGTAGAATTCATAGTAGGTTTATATCTAGACTTTAAAGGGGACACTCAAGATAAGAAAATACCATGACTCTGCAGAGTCTTGCTCTTGAAGTCGTGTTCGTCCTGCAGATCCTCCAGGTTCTTAATGTTCTGCTCTGTTTCCTGGTTTACAGAAAAATGTTCTAGTCACTTAAGACGCGATAAACTTTATGCACTTGTCGAGACTTTTTAGGAAACAGCTGACGTTGCTTTAGTGTTGAAGACGAGTGCTGTTGCATCATAAAATGGAAGAGTCAATCATGTTCATGTATGCAAATGTAGGTGGTGCAACAAAATGGTGGAAGGGGGAGGGGTGGGTATATATACGTTCCCTCACCAACCTCTCTTTCCCAAGCCCCCCTCCCCTCTCTTGAAGTTAAAAAATGACCGTCATGTAACCAAGAACCGAAAGTTGCAGCTTTAACACTGACTGTTACAAAGCGTTGACACTGGAGACTCCTTCCATAAATGTTAAAAATGCTACAGAAAACTGATTGAGTGTACATATTTTGCTGATGAGAAACAAACCAGATTCATTAGTGGTTGGTGGTATTGGTGTTGAAAGATTAGCGGCCTTAAGATTTTTACCTGTACTTTTGTCTTGATGTCCTTCACCTTGCTGTCCAGCTCTCTCTGCTTCTCGATCATCATGTCGCTCTGAGCGTTATGCGTCGAGCTCTGCATCAAACAAGACACACACATATATATTGTATATCATATCGTTCACATATGACCGGCTCCCAAAGTCTGCATAACACCCCCCCCGTTTTTTTTCTAAGATAATCCTCACCACTCGAGAATGTATTATTTTAAATCTGAGACTGATCCATAGATTAGCTGTGAAAAACAATCCTCACAAGCTGTTACCGACACACTGTTTTGGACATTTTATTAACGGCATGTGATAAAATCTTGCTGGAGAAATGCAGCTCATGGTGTGTTTGACTGATTGGACAAGATGATCTGTTTAAGCCCTGGTGAAGTGCAGTTATGAGAATATTCAGTCTCTATATTTTGTTCACTTTCCAACCTCGGAGATTTGGGCAGTTGCCAGAATCTTCCTCTCCTCCGTCAGGTTCTTGCTGATGATCATGGCCATTGAGACAGGGTTGTCCCCAAACAGAGTCTAAAAACATAAACAGAAATGTTCGGATCAGTGTGTACGGGACGTTTGAGGTGAACAACACCAGTCATATGGAACAAGTAAGTACACCCCTACATTTATCACCTTCAAATCCAGAAAATTAGAATCAGGTGTTGAAGATTGGGTGCCAGTGATTAGAACCTGCTTAGGGAGTGCAGGTCTTATTTATACCCCTCTCATATCTAATGTCTGGTGTTCCCTTTGCTATTGCTAAGAGTTCTTATGAGTCTGGCAAGAGATTTAAAAAGATCTCCAAATTATTTGAATACATCATTCCACCGTAAGGAAAATAATCTACAAATGGTGCAGATTTCAAGCGACGGTCAATTAGACCGGGACTGACTGTCATAATTCCCCCTTGAAGCAGCGTGCTCTAAGCGCGAATGCGCGAGCACCTGCTTTTCCATTGTTGACAGTAGTGACATCTGGACACGTGTGTTTTGTTTATGTTTCCGTCATGTCTCCTCCCTGTTCTGTCATTGGCTGGGATTTCACGTGTGTCTGTATTGCCCTCAGCTGCTAGCGGTTTAGACGCTGATCATGTCCACATATATACCGCGCGCCTCCCAGCACACAACGCGGAAGATTATCATAGAGTTAGATTAGTTCGTTTAGTAGTCATAGTCACGGTCCATGTTTAGAGTTAGTTCACGCTGGGTTATCCGCTCCCAGTTCCTCGTCATAGTTCATGTTTCTCGTTTTGTTTATCGACCCTGTTTTCCGTGACCACGACCTTGATTCATGTTTAACCCTGTGTATGCCTGTTTGTCGATCGTCTGTTTTGGATTACGTTTATGGATCACGTTTTGGATTTGTCTGCCTGTCTCTCTTTTAAAATAAACAACTGTTCATACTGCACTTGCATCCGTCCTATCTCCGCTCCGTCACGATACGTGACACCGACCGTCTGATGCACAAAGAAGTCTCCAAAGACCCCAAAATTTAATCACAGGATCCGTTAGTAAGTCTTGCAACTGTTGGTCAGAAAGAGATTGCACAGATTTGACCTGCATGGGAGGCGAGCCAGGAAAAAGCCTTCGCAAGACTACAGTCTGCCAATGAGCATAAAGGCAAAGACCAGGCCTTTTGGAATAAAGTGCTCTGCACATGGAGTTGTTTGGCCACAGTAACAGCAGACATGTTTTTTTCAGCCATCTGTCCAGAAGTTGATCCGAAAGTGGACCTTCCAACAGGATAATGATCATAAGCACACTAATAAATCCACCAAGGAATGGCTCAGAAAGACGAAATGGAGGGTTATGGAATGGCCTAATCAAAGCCCGGATTTGAATCGCATTGAAATGTTGTGGGGGGATGCAAAACAGGCAGAACATGCAAGAAAACCCTCAAACATCTTGCAACTGAAAAAATACTGCATGGAAGAGTGGTCAGGATTTCCATCAAGCCTGGTGGACAATGATGCAAAACGCCCTACAAGAAGTTATTTCTTCTGAAGGGGGCAATACTAGCTTCTGAGGCCAAGGGTGTACTTACTTTTTCCGCAGAAGTATATCACATCCACTGACATTGCTGTTGACTAAACGATTGAAAAAGCTTTTTTTCGTTCAACTATATCGGCTTTATTAATAAGCGCCATTTGAAAGAGGATCAAATATTTGCTTGCCCAAGCGTCAAAAATGGTACACCATGGGGTGTACTTATTTTTTCACATGACTGTATATATATATTCATAGAACTGCAGTATGAGAAACGGGGAAGCGAGGAACGTGAGTGTATGCTGCAGACCTGCAGGTTGCGTTTGATCTTGCGGATATTGTGCTGATTCAGGAAGTCCTTCTCCATGGCGAAGCGGCTGTGCTGGTGGTCCAACTGCGTCAGAAGGTCATGGAACCGCACCGTGGCCAGCGACTCGTTCTCCACGTTAGCTACATGGTCCCTGCGTGAGCAAAGAAGTGAGCAATTGATTTCTTCACATCTTTATTGATGTCCACATTCCTTACATGGGCATTGTTTTCTGCTTGCTCGGTGTCTTGTTTTTTCACTGTATTTCTAGTTCCTGTTCTTTTGATCTTTTATTTAACAGTTGCCTGGTTCTTCAATAGAAATGACTGTTTATGATCTGTATTTTAACTCCTTGCTTGGCATGACTACAATATTTTGGAAGAAAAGAAAATGTTCTAAAGTTAGCAAGTTAAACAATAATTAAATAACGCACTAATCATTGTTAAGATCGGCTGTTTGTAGCAGACAGGTACTAAAGTTGTGAACGGGAAACTTGTCGCTTTACGGTCATACCTAATTTGCATAGAATCAAGACGATCTCGATTCAACTGAAGCTGAAAACTTCGGTTCTGTGACTAGAAGATCGAGTTTGTTTTGTCGCTCGCTTGTGCAAACACAGGGTGAGGATGGATAAGAATTTTAAAATACTTATCCCAGGTAAAAAAAAAACCTGTTTGTGCATTCCATTCTGTGCTATTTGCAAACTGTCCATCAAACCAGTGGTGTGTACCTTATATTATGGTATTTCTGCAAAAAACAAAACCTTAAAAGACATTCCCGTTTTCCCTTTTCTCCTCATCTCAGAAAGACATGATGTATGTTTAAGCCTTCGATGAACAAAGAGAGTAGGGCGTAGAGTATGAACGCTTGACGATTCTCAGCTACACCCACACTGCTCCACCAAAACCACTAGCAGTTGGTTAAAAAAAAAAATCCTGTTTGGAAAGAAGCACTGACCCAGTGTGGTTAGGGAGTCAGAATGCTATCGAGCCTGCTTGATTAATCAGTAAATATCAACGTTCATAGTATTTGCTGAATATGTTTTAAGATATGATTTGAGCATGATTTTTTATTTTTCTTACAAGGTTTACTTTCAGTGGGTGTTTAAGTGAGCGTGTGTTTGTGTGTCTGTTACCCATAATGTACTGCCACTGAGAACTCTACTAATCTGTTATTAGTATTGAGAAATCTACTAACGCACTAACATATCGCCGGTGGTCATGCGAGTTTAGAGTGTTGATTTATGCAGACCGCAAGTCTGACATTAACCACAGCGCAAGCTCAGACAGTTTTTCCTTCCTCCATTACCTAATGACTCGCACCATAAGTCACTCCAGGGCACAAAACTCGTTCTCATTCTCACCAGTCGTGGCTCTCGATCCAGTTGCTGAGGTACTGGCGGATGGCCATGGGGAAGTTGTCATCGTAAAGCTGGTCCACCTGTTCCAGGAACTTGGAGTCCAGCTGCTGCAACTCGAGCCACTGACTCATCTCGGAGGTTTGCCTCACTGGAAACAGAGCGGAGGTAGGAAGAAAACTAATTACGTGGCTTCGCTAGTAAACAACGTGCTAAAATTAACAAGCACCGTAAATGACATTGACATCGCATTATAAATTAACTTTGACAGTTCTGAGAGATCATGTACATCCAGTTCAAGAGCTTCAGTTAATCTTCACATCAAAAAGCAGAACGGGGGCGCTGGCGACAGATGTCAGTGTTGACGGGTTTCCGTGGACAGGAAAGCTACGGTAACTCGAATCACCGCTCTTTACAGCCGGGGCGAGCAGAAGAGCATCTCAGAACACATAAACCTTGAGGCAGATGAGCCACAACAGCAGAAGATCAGGAATCTGAGGCAACAGGGTGCACAGGTGCACTTCGCCCAAATCGGACACGTGAAGATCGGACAAAAACATCACCTGGTCACTAAGATATTTGATGTGAACATTAACACAGCTCTCGACATGTACGATCTATGTGATTTGTTGTATTGCACTGCTGGCATGTGATTGGCTGACTGGATAACTGTATGAAAGAACAGGTGTACGTACAGGTGCAACTGTTGGAGTGTATCTGTAATACCACTCCACATGTATTGCATAAACACGCCGCATGAGTGAGGCACAAACTTGCACTGAGCCAAATTCTAAACAAGGACGCTAGTAAAAATGTACTGTTCGTTAATAATAATAATAATAATAATAATAATAATAATAACAACAAGCTGCAAGCAGCATTTTCAGGAGCCAAGCACCCAGACTCTGCGAGCCACACGTGTGTATGGATTTAAACTGCTACAATAAACAATAATGTAGACTTTTGGTACTCGAACTCAGATGAGTATTATGAATATTCATAATAAGTTATTAAGCCAAGTTACCACAGCTTCCATAACATAAAACTGTACACTACTAGCTGAGCTGATAAAAATGCATGGAAACAGTCTATTTAGAAGTACGTTTTTAAGTTGTTGGTTTTTTTGGATGGAGAAGAATCTGGGCTCAGCTCCGGACGACATCTTAGGTCTATTAAACAAACAAAAACAAACAAAAAAAAGGCTTGTACTATTTCACTTTGTGCAATGAATCTAGAATATATTCCACTTTTTGAATTAAATTACAGGGGGGGCAGGAATATATACTTTTCCACGATATTCTAATTGTTTGAGATTCACCTGTAAAAATTGAATTATTATTAATTATTTAAAATGTTGGGGGTCACTTAGAAATGTTCAAGTTCAAGTTTAATGTCATTTCAACCATATACAGCTGGTACAATACACAGTGACACGAAACAACGTTCCTTCAGGAGCACGGTGCGACATAAAACAACATGCTAACAACATGCTAACAACATGAGATGAATGCAGAAATGTAGCTAAATTAATCGGAAATAGTCATTGGGAAGGTTGGAAATAATTATTTTTAATTGAATCGATAATTGTCTAATTTTGAATCCTCCATTTGCTTTTCTTTAGTAAACAATCACACACACGCGCGCGCATACGTATGTGTGTATATATATAACATTTTCCTCATGAGGGTGGATACCCCCAGACACCCCTACGTGGGCTTGGAAAAAATTGCCCACACCACTTTGACACAGGTGGCGCCACCCCTGAGTTGACGTGCTGGTGACATGAAATTAAAATATTAAATGGCAACATGTACTATTGGTATTTTTGTTACATTTCTGCTGCTATTAGTTTGTGAAGGTCAGAATATTCATTTAACAGTTCAGTGACGAGTTTACAATTGCAAATTCAAATCTTTTTTCAATGTAATAACTTTCTGAACTTAAGTCCAACTCGGCCGCTTTTGAACTCGGACTCGACTGGTTAAAGACTTAGTCTCGGCTCGAACGCTACAAAAGGTGGACTCGGACCCAAAACTACAATTATGTCACTTCCGCCTTCTTCCACACAAACATCCTGCTGTTGTTTTCGCTATACGCTCGCGCTGTATACTTACCCCGACAGTTACCGTAAAAACTGCAGGTCTCTTCCTCTGTCTTTCATACAGCAATTCCTCGCGTTCGAGCTGTATTCTAGCGAGGCTTTTAAAACGGCAATAATAGCATTTAACGCTCCAGAGCCAGAATCCGCGTGCGCCCCCCCTCCTCCTACTCACTGAAGCCGTGAGGTCGAGCGCAATCCTGCGTTCCCTTAAGCGCTTCAGCCAATTACGACGCAATGTCGAAATAACCCGCCCTCGTTCTGTGGGCGCGGGCCAATGAGAGTGCGAACTTACAGAGGGGGCGTTGTTGATGGGAAGGCCCAGTGACGTGGTCACGTGGTTTACGAGAAACTGAAACTTGAAGGCTTTGCTGTTTTTCCGGGAGGAAAAGAGGAAAAGACAAACTAGCACTAGCGAAATTAAAGTTAGTGCGGCGTTTAAACACACGCTTTCACCTTTCGTTTTACTTTCAGTACAGAATTCTTCAAAATGTCATCTAAAACAACCACAGACAGTGTGGTTTGGTTAAAAGATTTCTTGTTTTAAAGCAGGAAGAACATTTGTCTTTAATCACTACATATTAACCCCCTGAAGTACCCCTAAACACATTATTGTGCTACTATGAGTCATTACTATGACTGCTATGAATCAGTAGCTGCAGTAAAAGTCAAAGTAAAAGCAAAGCCTTTGTTTAATTGTGAAATTGAAGAATTTAAAATCTTGATCCACTGGGGAGAAAAATACCCCTTGTAAGTTAAAAAGTTAACAAAGAATTACTGCTTGTGATTATTTAAATGGGAAAGTGTTTGGGGAGGGGGGAAAACCACTTTCTGGTATTACATTTTAATCTGTTTTGCATTTTACCATTGTACCAAAGGTCAAACCATCCAGGGTGTCCCCCAAGATGTCTCACAAGCTCCCTGGGATAGGCTCCAGGTGACACTGTGTAGGATAAGTGGTACAGAAAATGGATGGATGGATGGACGTATGTACCAAAGTATAGGACTGGACCATTAAATAATCGAACATTGGATATAAACCTAACAAGGAACGATATCCTCGACTATGCAATTCGACAAAGAATTGCTGAGTATTTTGGATCATGATGTTTTTTTTTTGTAGAAACAGCTATTTAATAACTGCACTGATCTCCTTGGGAGATGTCTTGCACCTGCGCCAACCTGCAACATCGTTGGGAGATCGTGAGTTTGAATCCAGACGATGCCTCGGCTATCCGAGTCCAAGAGAGAAAAACTGGCCATTCTCTCTGGGGCGGAGGGGCAAACTGTGTCTCCCCTGTCAATCACTAACTAATCATGTGCATCTCTGCACTTTCCTCTGAGGGTGTTACGCTGCCTTGTGATGCAGCGGTTCGAAAAGATGCAGGTGGTTGGCTTCAGACGTCTCAGAGGAACTTAATCGACAGCTGTTGTATGATAATGGGAGCTCAGTGGTTAAGACCAAGAAGGTTGTGAGTTCAGATCCCAGCACTGCCAAGCTACCCCTGCTGGGACCTTGAGCTAGGTCCCTAACCCTCAACTGCTCAGTTATGTAAAGTGAGATAAATGTAAGTCACTCAGTCCTTGGCTTCTCCCTCTCCAATGTTCAGCCCACTGTTTCTCCCTTGTTTTCTTGTTTGCTTTTAGACAATAATATATATAGTATTAGGTATTTGTATACAGAGAAAAAACGACTGCAATGGAAAGATATTTGTGGAAGTGTATTCATTTTAATGATCATGATGTTCTATTTCCATGCACAGAGATGACCATCATCCAAGATGGTCAACAGTCGCTGTCTGTTAAAAGTGAAACCAACATAACAACATAACACAACCGACGACACGTCTACAAGTTAGTTTCACTCGCATTTTAGATGAGCTAAAGTTTTCCCGGTGGGAATGAATGGATGAGAAATGCTACTGATGTTACTGATGTCCCATCACGCATCCTGAATGTATTAATGTCTAGACTATGAGAAAGAAAGAGGGGAATGTCTCCAGTGGAGATCACTGACTCGTTTGGTTGTTTTTTGTTTTCTCTAAATCGGAAGATTGCCAAACATCTGGTCATCTGCTGTCAGGATAGAAATAGCATTTCCCTTTTTCTCACTCTCACATACTGACTGCCACCTACTAAAGTCACCAAATAAGACGTTATCTGAGTCGAGATCCTCCGATTCGGATGTTATTTCAGATAACAGCAGGGCTTATGTTCTGGAGTGTCCACAATTCATGAACGATCACGCTGCGATAGAAAGAGCCGGAGAAGAACGCAGCTTTGCGCTTTAAAGCAATTGCTTTGGATTAAAAATGCTAACAATAAATGGAGCTTTCAGACAGAAACGTTAGCATTATTTAACGAAAAAAGCCCCAGCGTTGTTTGTAACACAGCTTTGGAATGTCTCTTTCCTAAGAATGCGACTTTATTAATAATAAATGGAGTCTCGGATGAGCATTATTTTTAACAAAAATAGGCGTAGTTTATAAAAATCACACACAAAAAAAACAATAGCAGTTTGCATGATGACTAAAAATTTAGGAAGCATTAATTCAGTAAAATCCAATCTCGTTACCTGCATTCACTAAAATACGTTCAAATTTCTAGCTATGCTAACTCCTGCATGTTTTAGCATTAACTTTTAAACAGCTAAGCCTTGGAGCATTTGTTGAGTCAGCGTATTGGCCTAAAATTTCTTTTCACGCCATACAGAAATCCTTATCACAGCTAGATCTGCTGCTATAGTTTTGCTAATAATGAACAGACACTGACTCTAACACTTTTTATTCATTTTTTTATTATTATTAACTTTTTGGTCACGTCTTTCCCAACCGTCTGCTCCATTTTGATTTTTTGAATCAGATTGCCCAGACTGCAAGATCCCTTATAGCTTATCATCTAAAGTGTTATCACTGTGAACTTTAATAGCTAACTGCTCCAGCTTACCGAATGAACACACGCAGACGTAAACAAGCCGGCGAAATTCAACTTCCAAAAGCATGGGTTCCTCTCAGAAATGCTAACACTGATGATACTGAGTGACTTATCGTTTATGAGCTATTGATAACTCGCTGCTCAGTATCTGACACGACTTGATCAAGAAGAATGCTACACAAATGCTAACGGTAATGCTAACTGTGCTACTTTCAGTTTTATACAAGGTTCATACACTTTCTCTCAGTTCTCGAATAGAAACACCCCCCCCCCCCCCCCCCCCAAAAAAAAAAAAAAATGTTAGCTTTGTTAATAGCTAATAATCAGTGGAGTCTGAAGTACATACAAGGTTAGCCTTATTCAAAATTGTACTCCCCCCACCCCCCCTTTTTTTTAAACTATTAGTTATTTGTGGTTTTGAGAGCTTTCTTCTTCTATATGAAAGGGATATTACTTTATCATGAATAAATTCTTACAGAGAGCTGTCATTATGCTAAATTCCTTCTCGTTCTTTGCTAATAATGAATGTAGTCTTGATAGTCTAGATTTGCTAGCTTAATTCAGCATTGCGCTAACTGTGCTAACGGCAAATTTTATGATTTCTTTTATCTACTGACCGGGATAATTCGTCCCCAAAAATGCGAACGTTTCTAATAACCAATGGAAACTTTGGGAAAAGTAGCACGATTCTGATAACAGTGCTAACTTCATCTTTTATTCATTATTAGCCCTGTTGGATTCATTTCTCGACCAGATTCTAACATTTTTAATAATAAATTCATAGTCCTACCTAGATAGATTGCCATTATTTAGTTAATTGCGCCATCTCGGCTAACTTATCAGACACGTTTGGGTGTTTTAAACCTTTCGAAATGCTAACTTTGCTAATAACCAATAAACCGGGCTAACATCACTTTTTATTCACTATTAGCTGTGTATCTTTTCATCTTGGGGCTTTCTTTTTTGTGATTCTTTGCTAACAATGAATAAAGTTATTCAACTAGCTGTGCTAACGGCACATTTGTGGTGCAGTACGCCTTTAATGGAGCAAAGAACAGGACCATCTGCCTGTACTCTCTCTGTCGTCAAGCTGAGGGCAGGGAATTCGCTGTTTTATCATCCCGGCAGGATGCTGTGTGCAAGTGAAGTAAGCTCGAATCAAGATTGTTTATTTCTCTAAAGAGCTGTAATCAGCTCCACATGCCCGAGGCAGGTTCAGCAGGGATGTTGTGTCGGGGTTAGCAAAGGACAAAGTGCTTTTAGGTTATAAAACAATTCAATTCACGTCAACAACTCGCCAGTGGCTTTTACACAGCCACTCTCACTCGTCATAAACACGACTCCTAATCCCACAAACTCGTATTTTAAATAATATCCAGTCTAATGCTGTACTTATGATTGTAATAACACTGGAATGACCACCTACGAAAGTTTGTCATATACAGTGGTGTTTGCAAGTTTGTGAACCCTTTAGAATTTTCTATATATCTGCATAAACATGACCTAAAACATCATCAGATTTCCAACATCAGAAGTCCTAAAAAGAGATAAATAGAACCCAATTAAACATTTGAGACAAAAAATATTATACTTGGCCATTCATTTACTGAGGTAAATGATCCAGTATTACATATCTATGAGGGGTAAAAGTATGTGCACCTTTGCTTTCAGTATGTGTAACTTTATTCTTCCTTAACCGTTCTTTCTTAGAACGACTCGTATGTTTATGGTGGTAACGGTCTTGCTACATCACCTACTTTCTTTCCAGATTCAGATCATGGACACATGTCCTGACATTTTCCTTTAGAATGTGCTGGTATAATTCAAAATTCACTGTTCCATCAATGATGGCGTGTCCTCCTGGCCCAGATGCAGCAAAACAGACCCAAACCATGATACTACCACCACCATGTTTCACAGATGGGATAAGGTTCTTGTGCTGGAATGCAGTGTTTTCCTTTCTCCAAACATAATGCTTCTCATCTAAACCAAAAATTTCTATGTTAGTCTCATCCGTCCACATAATATTTTTCCAATAGCATTCTGGCTTGTCCATGTGATCTTTAGCAAATTACAGATGGACAGCAATGTTCTTTTTGGAGAGCAGAGGCTTTCTCCTTGCAACCCTGCCACGTACACCATTGTTGTTCAGAGTTCTCCTGATGGTGGACTCATGAACATTAACATTAGCCAATGTGAGAGAGACCTTTAGTTGCTTAGAAGTTACCCTGGGTTCCATTGTGACCCTGTGGACTATTACAAGTCTTGCTCTTGAGTGATCTTTGTGTACAAATGGAGGAAATTCGACACCATTGTTCCCTCCCCAGGAGTGGAGACCAACAATCTGTCTGACTGTCGATTGGTGGAGTCCAAACTCTTTAGAGATGGTTTTGTCTTACAAAACCTTTCCCAGCCTGATGAGTATCAACAACTCTTTTTCTGAGGTCCACAGAAATCTCCTTTGTTCGTGCCATGATACATTTCCACACTTCCACAAACGTGTTGTGAAGACCAGACTCTGAGAGATCTCTGTTCTTTAAATAAAACAGGACGCTCACTCACTCTCACCTGATCGTCATCCCATCGATTGAAAACACCTGACTTCTAATTTCACCTTCAAATGAACTGCAAATCCAAGATGTTCACATACTTTTGCCACTTACAGATATGTATGTATTTGTTTAATTGGGTTCTCTTTATCTGCTTTTAGGACTTCAAAATCTGATGACGTTTATTTAAGATAAATGCATATTTATGCAGATATATAAAAAATTCTAAAGGGTTCACAAACTTTTAAACACAACCCTAAATGTTCCGGGGGTATTGTATAGATTGCTCAGATTTGTTTTTATGAATTGCATTTTTCTTTTAAGACACAGCTCATTATTTATATTCGCTTATAAATCATAAAAACCCATAAATTCGTAAAATTCTACAAAAAACAACAAAAAAGCGCATTAATGTAGTAAACATCGTTATCTTATGTGCTTACCACATCTAAAACACTTGCTGGTGGAAGGTAATTATAAGGTTTTTTTTGTCCTGTTAATGTTGCTATAATTTTCTTTTGCATGTTTTATTACTCGCCTCAATGGTGCTGCTATGATAATGTTACATCGGCACTGAGCGGAAGTGTTAATGCTGCGTTCAACTAATACTCGTAACTATTATAATACTCATAAATTTCCAACTTCCAACAGGACATACCAAAGAAAACCAAATACGTTATCGTTTCTATAGTAACGGATCACTTGCAGGGACTTGTGCAACGGACGCTCAACATCAACGGGTTTTTAAAAATTGTTGATACGGCGAAGTTTTCTTAACGTAAGGAGACGTTTATTAACATGAACGTTGACGGAAGGAGTCTCCAGTGTCAGCGCTTCGTGACAGTCGGAGGTAAAGCCGTAACTTTTACGTTTTCCGACATCTTCAGGACAGAGGAATTTACGCTTTTTTTTTTTTTTGCCTTATTAACTTCATGAGAGAAAAAATGGCGTAAGTAATTATACGTAAGTGAGAACAGGAACCGAGTTGTTTTGCGGATATTCTACATCATTAAATGTTGCTGTAATCAGAAAAATGCGTTAGTGAGCAGGTCAATGGTACTGTGATGGAGATGAAGCAGAATTCCTCTATGTTCCCAACGAAGCCTTACTTTCTATCGGAAGTGGGGGTTTTGTATACAGCGTGTCAGCAGAGACGGGAAGCGGGAATCCCGGCGCGATGGCGAATCTCAGTTGCAGCCACAGAGATCCACGACCATAGAAGGGATCTTCCCGTAGATGATCTGCTCTCGGTGGTTGAAGTAGAGCATGTTGATGGGGGACATTTTGGTGGGCGTGCAGCAGGGTCCGGCCGTACCTCGCGGGTTTGCCTTGTTCACCAGGTGCCAGTGTGGGAACTTCTGCGCGTCGACCTGCTCGCACTCGCCCGAGCAGTAGTTAGCCTTGTACCGCTTGGGCGCAATGATCCAGTCCCAACCAAAGTCCTCAAAGTCTACAGTGAGCGGGTAACGGCAGCAGCGGGGTTCTGAAGAGAGCTCGTTGCAGTCGAGGCCGGATTCTCGTCTGGAGCGCTTCGGCACCTCGGTGATTTTGACCTCTAGGAACGGTTGCTGCGAAAATAGGATTCAAAAGGAGAAAGAGGTGACATGCAACATTTCTTCAGAGAGTTATAAACACTACCAAGGCATAAGCTCGGCAGATAAGGTATGACAAAAGACAAGCTAGTTATCCTTCTGTACATACAGCTAGCTAAATAATTTAGACCAAAGCTAGATAATTTTCAAACTAAAGCTAACATCCGTGGTTTGTCGCGAAGTAACGCTAGTTTTAACGGAAAGAAAGATCTATGTAACGGAGATGTTAATGAAATTCGCTTACGAGCCCTTCTTCCCCAGATTCAGCGGACGTCACGGCCAAGTCTTTCCCCAGGCTGTCGAAGGCCTTGATCTCGATGCCGAAGTTACTCTCAGGCTGCTTGAGCCACGCCTGCAGCAGCTGTTTCATGTCGACGCTCTGCCACGGGTTGGTCTGGGCATCGACGTCGATCTTTAGAGAGAGTATTTTGGGTCGGGGGTTGCTGTAGAAGGACGGCTGCAGGCGTGAGATCTGCATGAAGACGGTCGTGGCCTCTTTGCCCAGACGCAGGTGGATCCACAGCTGCGCCTTCACGATGTTGTCTGGCAAAATCTTCGGGCTGAGCGAGAACAAACAGCAGCGTGGCATGGAGTTGGCCTGAGACGTGCTTTGCGCTGAAACCAGGAGAAACCGCTTTAATGAAAATACTGCGTTTCGACTTTCTTTTGTCGTCCCCCGTTCGTTTTAATAGATTTTTCGTGATCTTTAGCTGTGACGGTATTTCTGATCCAGTTCAAAAGTTTACACATCCTTATTACAAAATAAAATACATTTTATTAATACATCATGGCTTTTGTTTTGTTTTTTTTCACTCAAACACCAGATGGGGTTGTAAACTTTTGCACAAAACTGTAAACTGATCCAGGTGGTTTAACAGACAAGATTAGATGTATTCGTATTGAAAGTGTTCAGTATAGCTAGCTACTTTATGAATGTTTATGAGCTAGTGCCAGTTTCTGCTTGATGCTAATAAAACTTCCATTATTGTTAGCTCCATTAGCTTTGTGGCTACAGTGCAGCACTACAGTATACAGAAGCTGAAGTTGTTGGTTCCTCCAGAACATCTGAAGCCAGTGTGCAGCAGTGGCTTATTCATTTCATATGAATTGCATCAAGTGCGCTTACGTTCCGTCGCCATGGTGATGATGGTCTCGGTGCTGGCTTCCTCGCGCTCCTCCGCCTCCTCGTAATCCTCCCCCGTGCTGCCATTGTGCCTCTCGTACCGGCTGAGAAGCTCGAGCAGCGGCGGAGCTCTGGGCACGAGCTGCCGCGCGGCGTCCCGGGTGAGGTTCGGCGCGCGCTCGAGGCGCAGCGCGCTCAGGACCTGCGAGTGGATGGAGTACAGACGCAGCAGTTTACTCTGCTGACGGGACTCGCACGCGGCCGAGCACTGGCCGCTGTTCTCGGTCGCCGGGGGGCGCAGCGTCGCGCTCGGGCTCTGACCCTCCGGTCCCAGTACACTTAACACACTGATCAGGAAAATGATGAGAAGCATGGTCCGGGATGTTAAGGGGGCGCGCGCGCGCGGACCCTTTGTTCTTCCGTTTTTCTGAGGGCAGGAAACACGTCGCATCTGAGCGTCTCCGTTAAGCGGCGCGCGGGTTTTATACCGAGACACCCTGCTGTGTGCATCACTCAGGATTGGCTCCGGGACACACTGATCTAAAATCACACCGAGCGGGGAGGGGGAGTTACCTAACATCTGTCTGTCTGTCTAATTATACATCTGTCTGTCTGTCTTTTTAATGATCTGTCTGTCTCTATTTATCTGACTCTCTGTCTGTCTGTCTATTGGTCTCTGTGTCTATCTGTTTAATTATCTGTCTGTCTGTCTGTCTCTATTTATCTGACTGCCTGTCTATCTATTGGTCTCTGTGTCTGTCTGTTTAATTATCTGTCTGTCTGTCTGTCTCTATTTATCTGACTGCCTGTCTGTCTATCTATTGGTCTCTGTGACTGTCTGTTTAATTATCTGTCTGTCTGTTGATTTGTCTTGTCTGTCTGTCTGTCTGTCTGTTCAACAACCCGGAAAAGTTTACACCCCCCCTCTGGTGTTTGAATGAAAATACATTTTACCATCGTGGCTTTTTATTTTTATTTTTATTATAAGGGTGTGTAAACTTTTGAACTGGATCAGAAATACTGTCACAGCAGCCCCCTGCAGTTCCTTACCTGCTCACTAGGCGGTCTCTGCTCCCCAGTACCTGGTTGGCATGGTTACTGATGGACATTGAGTGTACTGTAAGGCTGCAGTGTGTTTATTATAAGGCTAGATCAGACTCGGTACAGAAATCAGACTCCGAGTGTTAAATGATTTTTATTAAATATTGTGTTTACAGCCTGAGGCACAAATGATTAATGATCATGAAGTGGAACAGTGCTGTGTGTCTGTTAGAGAATTATACCCACGCCATCCGTACAACAGCTGTGTGTGTTTCAGCCAGGTCCTGATACACACACTTCCCTCCTTCATGCTCGTGTGTGTGTGTGTGTGTGTGTGTGTGTGTGTGTGTGTGTGTGTGTGTGTGTGTTGTGTCTCAGAATGAGCTCTGAATCTCTACAGGTGTGTGTTAGTGTGTTTACTATAATGCTGAACTTTGGAGATTAAATACTCATTTGCTGTGTTTGTGTGTGTGTGTGTGTGTGTGTGTGTGTGTGTGTGTGTGTGTGTGTGTGTGTGTTCAGTGGCGTTTGCTGGCAGCATCCAGCACTTCATTAACACTCTCAGTGGCCTGCTTTAGCAGCGCAGATGCTCTCTCCTCCATCTGAAACCAAGCACACACACACACACACACACACACACACACACACACACACACACACACACACACAGACAGTTACACAACAGGAATAAAGCAGTCTGTGTGGTGCACTTACGGGAAATGAATCAATGACAGGGTGGTGTGATGGAGCAGGTAACAAGTCCCTGTGAATGAGCTGTTACTATAGAAACCATAAAGTATTAAAAGGAGCACATTAATATAAAGCTGTTTCTGTTCTAGAGAATGAATCAACAGCTTCTGACCAATCAGAACACAGTGTTTAGCTGTGTGTGTGTGTGTGTAGTAAATGTTGTTCTGTAACTCACGGTACTCTTGAATGTCTCATCGGTGATGTCTTTCAGGTTGATGATGACGTTGTAATAAGCACCAAACACGGCCGTCTCCAGAGCTTTAGTTGCTACCTGTACACACACACACACACACACACACACACACACACATTACAAACAGAACCTTAACCAATCATCAGAAACAGATACACATACAGTGCATCCGGAAAGTATTCACAGCGCTTCACTTTCCCCACAGTCTGTTATGTTACAGCATCATTCCCGAATGGATTCAATTCATTATTCTCCTCAAAATTCTACAAACAACACCCCATAATGACAACGTGAAAGAAGTTCGTTTGAAATCTTTGCAAATGTATTTTTTTAAAAAACACAAAAAAAAAACACATTTAAATAAGTATTCACAGCCTTTGCCATGACACTCGAAATTGAGCTCAGGTGCGTCCTGTTTCCACTGATCATCCTTGAGATGTTTCGACAACTCGATTGGAGTCCACCTGTGGTCAATTCAATTGATTGGACATGATTTGGAAAGGCACACACCTGTCTGTATAAGGTCCCACAGTTAACAATGCATGTCAGAGAACAAACCAAGCCATGAAGTCCAAGGAACTGTCTGTAGACCTCCGAGACAGGATTGTATCGAGGCACAGATCTGGGGAAGGGTACAGAAACGTTTCTGCAGCATTGAAGGTCCCAATGAACACAGTGGCCTCCATCATCTGTAAATGGAAGAAGTTTGGAACCAGCGGGACTCGCTGGCCGCCAGCCAAACTGAGCGATCGGGTGAGAAGGGCCTTAGTCGTGGAGGTGACCAAAAACCCGATGGTCACTCTGTGTCTCTGTGGAGAGAGGAGAACCTTCCAGAAGAACAACCATCTCTGCAGCACTCCACCAATCAGGCCTGTATGGTAGAGTGGCCTAAAAGGCACATGACAGCCCACCTGGAGTTTGCCAAAAGGCACCTGAAGGACTCTCAGACCATGAGAAACAAAGATTGATCTCTTTGGCCTGAATGGCAAGCGTCATGTCTGGAGGAATCCAGACACCACTCATCACCAGTCCAATACCATCCCTACAGTGAAGCATGGTGGTGGCAGCATCATGCTGTGGGGATGTTTTTCAGCGGCAGGAACTGGGAGACTAGTCCGGATCGAGAAAAAGATGAATGCAGCAATGTACAGAGACATCCTCGATGAAAACCTGCTCCAGACCGCTCTGGACCTCAGACTGGGGCGAAGGTTCATCTTCCAACAGGACAACGACCCTACGCACACAGCCAAGATAACAAAGGACAACTCTGTGAATGTCCTTGAGTGTCCCAACCAGAGCCCAGACTTGAACCCGATTGAACATCTCTGGAGAGATCTGAAAATGGCTGTGCACCGACGCTCCCCATCCAACCCGATGGAGCTTGAGAGGTCCTGCAAGGAAGAATAGGAGACCCAAAAACAGGTGTGCCAAGCTTGTAGCATCATACTCAAAAAGACTTGAGGCTGTATTGGTGCCAAAGCTGCTTCAACAAAGTATTGAGCAAAGGGTGTGAATACTTATGTTCATGTGCTTTTTTTTTCTTTTCTTTTCTTTTTTTTTTAATACATTTGCAAAGATTTCAAACGAACTTCTTTCACGTTGTCATTATGGGGTGCTGTTTGTAGAATTTTGAGGAGAATAATGAATTGAATCCATTTGGGAATGAGGCTGTAACATAACAGACTGTGGGGAAAGTGAAGCGCTGTGAACACTTCCTGGATGCACTGTACACGTCTCTGCTCTTTTCTCTCCCTCTCTCTTTCTCTCTACTTTTATATTTATCTGTCTTTTCTTCCATCATTTTCCTTTTTCCTTTCCTCTCTCCTAATCGTTCACTCTCTCTTCATTTTTCTCTTTCATTCTTCCTCTTTGTTTTTTTTCTTTCAGTCATTTACTGTTTTCCCCCTCTCTTTCTTCCATGCCCTCTCTTTTCTTTTATCTTTCTCTTTCGCTTCTTTCTTCTGTTCTTTCTCTCTTTTGCTCAGATTATTTATTCTCTCTTGCTCTTTGTTTTTTCTTAACTTTATCCCGCCTCTCTCTCTCTCTCTCTCTCTCTCTCTCTCTCTCTCTCTCTCTCTGTCCACGTTTAGCTCTTTTCTTCTTTTCCACTTTCTCTTGCGAACGT
Source organism: Ictalurus punctatus (assembly GCF_001660625.3). Lineage (NCBI taxonomy): Eukaryota > Metazoa > Chordata > Actinopteri > Siluriformes > Ictaluridae > Ictalurus > Ictalurus punctatus. The sequence goes on along the minus strand of NC_030442.2, from coordinate 4,138,239 downwards.
TTTCCATCCCTCTTGTCTGCCCCATCCCCTGTCTGTGTCTCTATTTCAGTCTCTCTCTCTCTCTCTGGTTCTCTTTAGCGCTTTCCGTATTTTTCTCTTCTTTCTCTTTTTCACTTGCATTCTGTCCTTTCTCTGTCCCTCTAGTCTTCTCTTCATCCCCTCTCTATCTTCCCTGTCTCTCTTCCTTTATGTCTCATTTTCCTCACTTTCCCCCATATTGTCTCTCTAGTTCTGCTGCTCTCTCTCTCTCTCTCTCTCTCTCTCTCTCTCTCTCTCTCTCTCTCTCACCTGGACGTCTGATTTGCAGGCCAGGTTGCCGTACATCACCAGCTCCTTCAGCACCGGCCACAGCAGCGTCACTCTCTCAGCCAGAGACATGGGGACACTGACTGCTTTCTTCAGTCCGTCCTGCATGGCCTCGTCTCTCCTGACCACACACACGCACACACACTCACACTCTCTGTCTATCTCTCTCTCTCTCTTTCTGTCTGTCTGTCTGTCTGTCTTTCAAAATGATTGGCACTCTTAATGAAAACTAGCAGAGGTTGTTTGTTTTTTTATCACGAAAAAGTCCAAATATCCTTGAGAATATACTGTAACAGGTCTGGAGGGTTAAAGCGTTCATTATTATGTTTCTAATAATCTGATAAATGATGAGATGGAGTCTGTTCTCATACCTCTGAATTTCCTCCGCTGTGCTTTTGGGCATTTTCAGGGCAGCCTTAAAAGCATTGATACACTATTAAGTATTAATTACAGTGTAATAAACTTTCACAATGTCCGTATGTGTGTGTGTGTGTGTGTGTGTGTGTGTACCATGTAGCTGTTGAAGGCAGTAGAATCAGCATCCACGGTTAGCAGCAGCTCGTCCATGGCCTGGTGGAAAGGAGGGATGAGTCTCCGCATCACACCATCCAACGCCTCGAACTGCTTCTTACCGTATGTCATCTGTCCCACCATACAGCCCAGAGCCGCACCCTGACACACACACACACCGGGAGAGAGAAAGACGGTGAGGGAGAGGAAAAAGAGAGGAATGGGGGGCCAGAAGGAGAAGGGGCAAGCAGGAGATGAGAGAAAGGGAAAGAAGAGGGAGAAGACACAAAAGGGAAAAGAGGAGAACAAGGGAGAAGAGAAAGGTGAAGGAAAAGACAGAAAGGAAAAGAAGGAGGAGAGAAAAAGGGAGAATTCGAAACAGTGAGAAGCAGGGAAGAAGGACCACAGAGGGAAAAGAGGGAGAAAGGTAAAGGGGGAGAGGAGCAGAGGAGAAAGTGGGAGAGGAATGGAGAAGATGGAAAGACGCAAAAGAGAGAGAGAACCATCGAGAAGGTGGAAGAGGGAGAAAGTGGGAGAAGAGAAAGAAAAAGAGAATGAGGGAGAAGAGAGAGCAGAACAGAAAGGAGGAAAAGAACGGGCGGATGGGAGAGACGAAGAAAGGGAGAAAGTGAAAACGACGAGAGAGAGATGAAGAGAGAGGGGTGGGAAGAAAGAGGGACAAAGAAAAAGGGATTAAAAAGAGGAGAATGAGGGGGTGAAAGGAAAGAATGAGATGAGAGGTGGGGAGAGAATGAAGGAGAGATAGAGTCATTCGGGAAAGAAAGAGCGGAAAGGAGGAAGAGAGAGTGACCGAGATGGTAGAGAGAGAATGATATAAAGCAAAGAGAGAAGTGTGAGCAGTGAAAAGGAAGAGAGAGACAGAGAGATTTTCGTTTAAACAAAAGCTCAATTTTACACTTTCACACTCTTTCCATGTAGATTATGGGATGGCAGGTCTTGTTACCATGGCAGCGATTGCTGCAGAAACAGAGCCCCCTCCAGGCGCCGGGGTTCGAGCACCGACGCTTCGGACAAACTGGCGCAGAGAAAGAGATGCCAACTGTCCCTCCTTCTGATCGGCTTCTACCATGTACCTGTACACAGAGTCGACCAATCCGAACGCAGCAGTGCAGCAGCGTTTATAAAACAGTAAACCTTTCATTTATATCTAAATCTAACAAAAATAACGTGTGTTAAATGTGCAGACTCACTCTATGATTCTCTCTTTAGGAACAAACGGCCCCAGAGAGTCCAAACCCAGTTTACTAATGACCTGAGCTCACACACACACACACAAACACACACACACACACAGAGGAAACAAACACTACAGTGTTACTGGTATACGCGAACCACCTGCTAATACGACATGATCTGATCCGGATCATGACACTCACCAGACGCACTTTGTGCTCCTCTTCTAAGATGAAGAGTTTCTCTTTCCGGATGTAATACTCTGCACAGTCCAGCACTGCTTTCAGAGGAATCAGACCGACAATCTGAGATCCGACCACCGACAGGTTCAACTCCTGAATGCAAAAATACACACGCGCACACTAATGAATCTGAATCTATCCGAATTTCACACCGAATCAGTAATAAAGCTGAATCTGATTCACACAGAGAAAGAGAAATATGAATCCAGCTTGTATTTGAGCAGCCGTAAACCTGATTCATAATAAATCAGAAATAAATCTGAATCACAATAAATCAATAATAAATATGTAATAAATCTGATTCACAGTGTATTAAATCTGAATCTGATTCAGACTGGTTGATTAATGAATCTGAGTCTGAGTCACACTGAATCAGTCATTAATTTCATTCAGACTGGATCAGTAATTAATCTGGTTCAGACTGGATCCGTAATAAATCTGAATCTGATTCATGTTGAATCAGTGAATAATCTGATTCAGACTGGATCATTAATGAATCTGTTTCAGACTGGTTCAGTTACAAATCTGATTCACACTGAATCAATGATTAAACTGATTCAGTCTGGATCAGAAATTAATCTGAATCTGATTCAGACTGTATCAGTAATTAATCAGAATCTGATTCAGACTGGATCAGTAATTAATCAGAATCTGATTCAGACTGGATCAGTAATTAATCAGAATCTGATTCAGACTGGAACACTAATGAATCCAATTCATGCTGAATCAGTGATTAATATGAATCTGATTCAGACTGGATCAGTAATTAATCCGATTCATGCTGAATCAGTGATTAATATGAATCTGATTCAGACTGGATCAGTAATGAATCTGATTCATGCTGAATCAGTGATTAATATGAATCTGATTCAGATTGGATCAGTAATGAATCTGATTCACACTGAATCAGTGATTACTGATCCAGTCTGAATCCGATTAATGAATCTGAATCTGATTAACATTGATTCAGTGATTACACTGATTCAGACTGGATCAGTAATGAAGCTGAATCTGATTTATATTCTGATTTATAATCACTGCCTCACCCTTGCGTCTCTGCAGATTTCCTCGTAGACGGTGTGGAGAGGAGTGACCTCAAAGTCCAGGATGTTGGTGGACACCTGAGCTAGGTTAGCCTCGTCCAGGTACCAGCCCATCCCCTGCACCTTCTTCAGCAGCCCTGGCTAAAGCAACGCAAACACACCTGCTGCGGAGGGTTTTGAGTCCTAACTAGTTCTAACATCTAGTGATGGAGTCAGGGAAGCTTACAGCCACCAGTTTAGCTTTAGGCAAACAACAAGGCTATGTCATCACATTCTATTCAAATCATAACCTTGTTATTTTTTTTGGAAATGGACTTTTTGACAAACCGGTTTTCTTTTTTTGTTTGTTTAATCAGTTACCTCTTAGTGTCGTATTTTTTCTGTTATTGCCTGATATTTTAATAGGCTAATGGAAAAATAAAACGGGTAATTCATTTATTAATCATTAAGCAAATAAAACAAAAACATGTCATATTATCTCAATCACTAGGTCACAGGAAAGAATCTTAAAGTCACACTAAAGTGTGAAAAAAAAACACTTTAAAAAAATTATTATTAAATTAACTTTTTGTGAACAGAACAGTCAAAGTGTAAAAAAAAAAAAAAAGGTTCTTCTATAATGACTCTGATTTAGTAGCAGATTTGTACTGTGAAGGGCAAGCGTTACTGAGTCATAAAATACAAGAGCCAATCGTGTCCCGGTATGCAAACTCAGAGGAGGCGGGATGTTTAAAGTTATCGAATTTGCATATTCATAGAATCTGGATTCCTCGATGAGTGTAGGCATTTCTGTGCAACTTTCATGTAAATGTGTAACGTACCTGTCCTTTGCCCCTGCCCTGCTCCCGGATGTCCAGAGCGATTCGGTGAGCTTGTTCCTTGGTGCTCAGCAGATTCACGTTGTAAGCGATGAGGAATTTCCGAGCTCCGGTGACTGTTGCGCCCCACGAAGGGACAAACGTGGCCGGACCGAAATCTGGAGCCCACTCGCTCTTCTTCAGCTGCGGGAATAAAGATAATAAATGCGTTCTCAACTGTCATGTTGAATTTTATATATAATGTGTGTGTGTATGTGTATATATATAGTGATGTAATTCATCATGCTATCCATATTATACAGTATCATTACACTCTCCAGCTCTTTATTAGATACAATCTCAATAAGGTGCAGATGCAATATTGCGATTATATCACATAACCGATAATCTCATATCGAGATTGACTGACTGAAGCCTCACCTTCTCCAGTAAAGCTTCATACTCTCCCGCACGGATAGACGGCAGAGAGCGCCTGCTTTCACTCCTCGCCGCCTCTCCGTACAGGTACACTGAGCGAGAGAAAGAGCGAGAGAGATTTAGTCTTACATTCATCTATTACACACCTGTTGGGTATCAGAGCTGATCTCCATCTCACCTGGTACATGCAGCATCTCCGCTAATCTCCTCCCAAACTCGTTAGCGCAGGTCACACACTCCTCCATGCTGGTGTTCTGCACTGGGATGAAGGGACACACGTCCATAGCGCCGCTCCGCGGGTGCTCGCCTACAACAAACACACTTGTACAGCTCAGACTCTTTGGTAGCATGTGTGTGTGTGCATGTGTGTGTGTGTGTGCGTGTGTGTGTGTGTACTCACCCTTGTGCTTGGTCATGTCGATAAGGTTGAAAGCAGCATGTGCAGCGTTCAGCGCTCCCTCCACCACGGCCTGAGGAGAACCCACGAACGTGTACACGGTACGGTTTGTGGAGGCACCAGGGTCCACGTCCAGCACGCTGCAGCCCTCTGTAGCAGAAACGGCATCGGCGATGGCCTTAATCACCTGCATAGGAGGAACAGAGGAACATACAACACACAGGAGAACCACAGGGTAAAGTTTAGGTTCTTGCTCTACTGACCAGAGGGTTGTGAGTTCAAATCCATGGAATGGGAAGCGACAGCGAGAACCATTATTATTATTATTATTATTATTATTATTATTATTATTATTATTATTATTATTATTCAATTATTCTACATCAAAAAAGTAATCTCTTCATGAACAGTTTTCCTGTTGCACTGCATAGGGAATAAAATATAAAATACTTACACTTTGTATTAACAATAAAAAGCACTACATAGTGTTTAGTGCACTTTCTGTAGCCTACATAGAGTGCTAAATCCCAAATGAGTACTTGCTGCATGCGTACTACATAGGGTGTAGGGTACTGATTCATTTATGGAATAATGGCTATTTTATTCCCAATGTAGTCCTGTTTATGCACAATGCACATCTTCTTTCTGTAGTTTAAATAACATGACAGATTTCTGGAATCTATCCAAATTTTTAACCAAATTCTGTCATGGTGATAATTTTAACATCTGAAACATTGCACTTATCGATAACCTTCATCTAACACTCTGTCGTGTGATTTTACCTCTTTATTTCGTCCCTCGGAGAAATTGGGCACACACTCCACCAGCTTGGCCATGGCTGCACTCAAACTGAGCTGCTCACACACACAAACAGTGGCTTTATAAGGTTTCTCTTTCAGTAAAGTGTTCAGGGTCCCTCAGGAATCATTAACTCCTTCTGCAACGATTGGGTTGTCAGTACAGATCACACACTGTCGCTGTAACACACTCATTTACACACACACACACACACACACACACACACACACACACACACACAGCCTAAACCCAGATTAGACGAAGTGTCTGTAATTATAACAGCTGTAATTATATATTTCATAATAGATAATGTTTTCAGTTATTACATAGGAAGTTTAGCATTAGCATAACTAGAACCTCTTAAGGGGCTTCAGCTCTATATAGAACCCTATAATGCAGTTTTCCCCAAACTAGAACTCTTTTATGTTCATAAAAGAGTTCTAGTTTGGGGAAAACTGCAGTTTTGACAAGCAAAACTTGTCTATACAAACATCCCTTTTGTAAACCGTGTTCTGAGACCTCTGATCTTCAAACGGATTAATAAATGACTCTTTAATCTCCCCGAAGTGTTGCATCACATCCCTGAAAGCAAACAGGGCCTCTGCTGTGGTGGTTAATGAGTGATGGGGGGAAAGGGGGGGAAGGGGTTGTTTTTGGGTTGTTGTTTTTTTTTGGAGCAACATTTCAGCCTGGTGAAGATGTTTAGAGACCACACTGACTTTACACCGCCTCATTTTTATTACACCGTAGTTACACGAGGCGTGGAGAACATGGGGAACCCGGCTTATAAACAATTTCTATTGATTTGAGAAGAAAAAGATATCAGATCACATTGCCTTCTGCATAAGCTGGGCTTCTTGACAGTGTGATCTTGACAGATCTCATTATCTCTCGAGTTTCTCCTAGACAACAATGATATCAAATGGATTTTTTCTCCTGAGACAAAACAGGCTATATATATATATATATATATATACATATATATATATAGTTATATATTTATATATATAATTTAGGCAAACCATAAAGCGAGTTACGATGGATTTTACATCACTGCATAGACTTCATTAAGCTTATTATAGACATTGGACCTTTTCAAAATGGCGGATATGTTGATTTATATCGCTTTAGCTGGACACGGTGGCAGGGGCACGGTGGCTTAGTGGGTTAGCACGTTTGCCTCACACCTCCAGGGTTGGGGGGTCGATTCCTGCCACTCTTTAACACACATTCCTGTGTGTGTGGAGTTTGCATGTTCTCCCCGTGTTGTGGGGGTTTCCTCCGGGTACTCCGGTTTCCTCCCCAGTCCAAAGACACGCATGGTAGGCTGATTGGCATATCCAAAGTCTCCATAGTGTATGACTGGGTGTATGAATGTATGTGTGAGTGTACGCTTTGTGCCCCATGCTCCCTGGGACAGGCTCCGGGTTACCTACCACCCTGTAGAATAAGCAGTATAGAAAATGGATATATGGATAGACACAGCGGCTAATCTTTTCTTTTCTTTTCTATGCGTGTGTGCTGTTTATAGCACTAAAACTTATATTCAATGTTCTGTAACTTATAAAGTAAAACTTTTCCCAAATCTATCGCTTGCTGCTATAACTTTCTGTGACCATTTATGCTCAAATGCGTGCATGCAGCTACCTAATACTGTCTTAATGACATGTTTCCACGAATTATGCTTAATCTAAATGTCGACTTTCACAGTTGCAATAAGTTACAGCGGATGTTATCTGTACAGACCGCCATCACGCCATCAGCTCATTATAGACATCGGACCTTTCCAAAATGGCGGACACGCTGACACATCGCTCTAGCTAGCAACAGCAGCTAATCTTTCCTTTTCTAACGTTCAACAACAAGCAGCGCCATATTGAAAAGCCACTGCAGGGTGACGCGTTGGGGGTGAAAGGTCAACGCTGTGGCGCTTGCGCGAGGGGCTGTTTTCCTCACGGCAGCTAGCTCCATGTAAACTCCAGCAATTTCCAGTGAGGACTTGAAAGAAAAAGCGCGAGTTCGCGGCTGGAGTCCGGTTTAAAAACGGTTCACAACATGCTGGCTACGGGAGCGGTGAGTATCACAGAGGAAACTGAACTTATATTAGCATTTTATTCTCAACAACTGTATCGGTCTCGGGGCCTGTCTAGTGTTAGCTGGCTAGCATTAGCCAACTATAAAAGCTAGCTAACTAGCTTGATACATCGCGAGACGTTTGTTTGTGTTTTTTTTTGTTTTTAAGTTTTTAAGTTTTTAAAGGAAGAATTGTAGATTAAAATAGAAATAATTTGCCCGAATTTGTTATACGGCGTCCACTTAGTTAGCCTAAACTGTAGCTTTAATCTTAGCGTTGCTAATGATAATTTTCGGTCTAGCTAACTAACGTTTAGAAAGTTTGAACGAGATACAGTTTATATATATATATATATATATATATATATATATATATATATATATATATATATATGAGAGGAAATTGTGTTAACCAGCCTATCTTGGACAGGATCCCAATTTGCACATCTTAAGTGCACTACATAGGGTGTCTAAGTGACTATTTCATGCCCTGTCTCGTGCACGTCTATGTAAAGATAAATAAATTAATTTTAAAGCCACATTTACTGGTTTGCATTACCTTTCCAGGAGACTTCCAGCTCCTTATACTCCTTATACTCGTTTTAGAGGGAGGTACTGGTTCCACTCCAGCCTATTTGGCTGCGGGTTTATTTATTGTGAGGTGTGTTCTTCCCTCCAGGCGGTGAGCACAACGATGGCACAGGTGGATCGGGAGAAGATTTACCAGTGGATCAACGAGCTGTCGAGCCCGGAAACCCGCGAGAACGCCCTGCTCGAGCTCAGCAAGAAGCGCGAGTCCGTCACTGACCTAGCCCCCATGCTCTGGCACTCGTGTGGCACCATCGCTGCGCTCCTTCAGGTTCTGACCCACAATTCGCTGACTTCCTGTTGGAAATCTAGTGCAATATAGGGTATAGGGGTCATTACGACGTACCCTTTTGTAGTACACCCGGAGGATACGGATGAAGGCAGAGTTTTCGCTGTGTTTTCAGAAGGGTTTAGGTGCTGTCTGGGTTCTGGAGTGGGTGGTTTGAAATTATTCTAAGGAAATTGTAAGTTATAAGTTTTTTGTTTTGTTTTGTTTTTTTACATTGATACTACCACCATCATGTTTCACAGAAGTGATAAGGTTCTTATGCTGGGATGCAGTTTTTTCCTTTCTCCAAACATAACGCTTCTCATTTAAACCAAAAAGTTCTATTTTGGTCTCATCCATCCACAAACCATTTTTCCAACAGCCTTCTGGTTTGTTCACATAATCTTTAGCAAACACTGATTGTTGATTGGCAGGTCATTCCTCTTTCCAACTTATTTTTCTGTTTGAGATCAAACCACCACTCTGGGTTTTTAAAATTTTATGTATATATATTTTTGTCAGTGCATAGAACTCTCACTCTTATTTTTACATTTATTCTGATATCTCGCCTAAACGCCTGTTTATGTTCATTCGGCTTCAGGCGCTCCAGAAAAACACACTTGGCCGCTGCACCTAAGCCTTTCTATGGTAGGGAAAACCCGGGATGAAGTATGATTGTATGTAGTGTACTACATATACACCCTATATATCACAAGTGTGTAGGGAGTCGGCTCCAAATGCCTTTTGGATATGAAGTGCACTCGTTAGGGTCATTATTTCATATCCTGTTTAGTCCGCTCGGATATAACAGATTCCAAAATGTCTCTCTCCTGGATAGCTAAATCCATTACTTACTTTTTTGAGTATCTATCCCAAAACGTGCACACTATATACTAGTGTCTAGGAATGTCTAATGTCTGCTAAATGCACTATGTGTGATCGGAACATATTTGGGACTCTGGATCCTTAATGCGTGCGGACATAGCAAAAAAAATCATTCCTATTTACCTATTTAGTAAACTTCATTAGGGAGCAGGCATGTGGATTCTAAATCTCTCTTTTTATTGAACTGCTCAAAACTACTTGTGGTTTATTTATATAAAGGATTTGACACCGGATCCCAAATGACTCCCAAGTGCATGCTGTGTGTGGCGTCTAGCAGCCTAACTAGTGTGCCGTGTTTCCGAACAGGAAATCGTGAACATCTACCCCTCGATTAACCCCGCTACCCTGACGGCTCATCAGTCCAACAGGGTGTGTAATGCACTGGCGCTGCTGCAGTGTGTGGCCTCGCACGTGGAGACACGGTAACCAGCACACACACTCACTACAATGTCCATTGATCCATCAAAACACACTGAGAGATTTGAATGTGTATTGCACGTAGCCTGTGATAACAACATTGCAGAGATGGATTAGCGTATCGAGCAATCCGGTAAAGACTCGGATCTGTCGTTGGGAAACGGCACCATTTTGTGATTGGTCTGAGAGAACGACAAGAGCGTCCATAGCTGTAATGTAATACACAAACTATTTTTTTTTTTCCCAGTTCTGCGTTCCTGGCGGCCCACATCCCCCTGTTCTTGTACCCGTTTCTTCACACCGCCAGTAAAACAAGACCATTTGAGTATCTTCGCCTCACCAGCCTTGGAGTCATCGGTACTTCACTTTAACCATTACCTTCTAGACCAGTAGTGCAGCTGCAAATCACAGGTGTATAAATATTGCGCTGTCTCAGCACTTTGTACTAAGTTTTCCGACAGGAGTTTACGCTTCTTTGCGGTTTCTTTGTAACATAACGAGCTGTGGTTTTGTTTTCTTGTTAACTTCAATACATTACATTCATTCACTTAGCAGACGCTTTTTTTATCCAAAGCGACTTTGGATCAATAGAGAGAATAAAGAGAGGATGGTGAGGGAACGACTGTTTATAGCTGCTTTAACGTAAGTGACAACAGGTGCTGGTGTGTGTGTGTGTGTACTGTAGGAGCGTTGGTAAAGACAGATGAACAAGAAGTGATTAACTTCCTGTTGACGACAGAGATCATTCCCCTGTGCCTACGGATCATGGAGACGGGCAGTGAACTCTCAAAAACGGTACCTGCGCTCTCCGTAGATTGAAACAAACCATCCCTGCTAATACTATTTATTCGTTGTAAAATGATTAACCGTGATTCCTCGTTATCCGGTGTGGTATAACTACCATCACGTGTGATTGTTCTGCTGCCGCAGGTTGCGACGTTCATTTTGCAGAAGATCCTGCTGGATGACACGGGCCTGGCCTATATCTGCCAGACTTACGAGCGATTCTCTCACGTCGCCATGATCCTGGTGAGAACGGAACACGTTCAAATTTCTCTTTTTTTGACCACAAATCAGCCGAATGTGTTTGTGGTGTTTGTTTTATTGGTGGTAATGTTGGTATCGTTGGTATCTGTCTTCTGTTTGGTTGACTGCTGCAGGGAAAGATGGTGCTGCAGCTGTCTAAAGAGCCGTCAGCTCGACTGTTGAAGCATGTTGTGCGCTGTTATCTACGGCTCTCCGATAACTCCAGGTGACCAACAGTACCTGAACCACATTTGATACGGGCCCATTCTAATAGTTACTAATAGATACACCGAGGCCACGCCTCCTTCACGGGGACTGACACACTGAGGCCACACCTCCTTCACTGGGACTGACACACTGAGGCCACACCTCTTTCATGGAACTGACACACTGAGGCCACGCCTCCTTCACTGGGACTGACACACTGAGGCCACGCCTCCTTCACTGGGACTGACACACTGAGGCCACGCCTCCTTCACTGGGACTGACACACAGAGGCCACGCCTGCTTCACTGGGGCTGACACACTGAGGCCACGCCTCCTTCACTGGGACTGACACACAGAGGCCACGCCTGCTTCACTGGGACTGACACACTGAGGCCACGCCTCCTTCACTGGGACTGACACACAGAGGCCACGACTGCTTCACTGGGACTGACACACAGAGGCCACGCCTCCTTCACTAGGACTGACACACAGAGGCCACGCCTCCTTCACTTGATTTGTAATTAGCATTTATAATTTCAGGGTTCACTTATTCCATGAGAGAAATTACTAGAAGTTTTATTACTCATCACGAGCTGTTAAGATGCTTGAGCAGTTGACAGAGTACGTTTGTGACTGAAGGGATTTTCTTTTTGTTCTCTATTAGAGCGAGAGAAGCGCTTCGTCAGTGTTTACCAGACCAGCTGAAGGACACGACGTTCGCACAAGTGCTAAAGGACGACACAACCACAAAGCGCTGGCTCGCTCAACTCGTCAAAAACCTGCAGGAGGGACAGGTCACAGACCCGCGTGGCATCCCGCTGCCTGCCCAATAACACACACACACACACACACACCCTCAGAGTGGACTGTTCTCATGTACAAGGGCACTTACACATGAGTTATTTTGCAAATATTTAAATTGTTTACTTTCGCTGTTATTAGTTTTTGGAAATGTTTCAGTAAATTCTGCTGGGTGTTTGATCAGAAACAAGATGTATTCATGTTTTTCTACATCATTTGTCTGTGTGGCTCTTGTGCGCACACACACACAGCTTCTTGTTAAACACAATGTTTGAATGCTGTAAAATAAAAAGGAATCACTGTGCTCGCAGTTTCTCATATTCAAATGGTCGGATTAACAGCGGGCGGTTCGGGGTAAAACGGTCACCTGCTGAGGTTTAGCTACGAAGTGGCTCAGGGAAACAACACTTTGGGGGCATGCTGTTATAGTAAGAATCAATCAGAGGTACTGATTATTTTCTTGTTTAAAGAATTTTAAATATCTTGGTATATTGTGCAAGTGATCATCAGGACATGCTTGGACATGGAGGATCGGGTTTGAGGTTCACCACTTGTAATGGAAAGTATATATATATATATGTGTGTGTGTGGTCTTGGCGTCCAGTGAAGGGTTCCCTGCTTCAAAGATGGCTGCCAACTGTGTGTGCGTGTGTGTCTGTAAGTGGATCTAGGAATCGGAGCTCGTCTGTGTTTTATTGATGAGCAGAAACTTGATCAGGAGATGCTGGAGGGGGAAGAGACCCTATTGCAGCCAACTAATGTGTTCATACACACACTCTTATGGTGTGCTGTTTATTTAAAAAAAAAAAAACAACTTCCAGGGGGCAGTGTGAGGATTTCGGTCTCTGCTAAACCCTTTTGCACAGACAACATTCCTGTCATCAATTATAGAGTATACATTTACATTTTACATTTATGCATTTAGCACACGCTTTTATCCAAAGCCAGCTTACAAATGAGAAAATACAAGCAAACAAGTGTACTGTGATATTTAACATGTATATTGATGGTATGAACATTTCAGAGTATTGTAATTGTCCCTGGGGTGCACGTATTTAATGACTTTTTAAGGAAATACAGGACGAGTGATATAGTAACTATTATTATTATTAATGTTATTACTTTGTGATTAATTTTTATTAATGGCTTCATATCCTCTTTAGTGTGATTTTAGCTTTGCGACTACGAATGTAATGTCCTTTTCCCTCCTCTAGTTTCATTTGATTGATGTTAACCAAGTGGCACAAATCGTTCTAATCTTTTATAACAAGTTTGTCACCTTACCCAAAGCTTGTCATTTTTAACTTCCTGTTTGATGCTGACCACGCCCCCTAGGTTAAGTATCAAGCAGTTCTATTTCAACAGCTCAGTAAAACAAGTTTTGACTCTTACTAATCCGAGTAAATAATGGAGTCAATTAATAGATTGTTAATTAAACAATTACCAAGATCTGATTTGCTCCTTAAAAATTACAGGGTTACCAAAAAATGTTTCCGCGGACAGTAAATATAACCCCGGTTGTAGAAAGATTAGTATAGCAGGTTGTGTACAACATTTGTTCAAAGGAAACAAAGGAAGGAAGAAAATGGGTCACAGTAAAACAGAACGCACGGGTTAAGTGGGACCTCATAGTTTCTTACGCAACCGAGCTCTCCGGTCTAAATGAGCCTTTACAGAGCGCGTGAAATGACTGACTCCGGTAATCGGAGACGCGCGCGCGGTCAATAAACGACCGGCTGGAAAAGCAGCGCCGCTATTGTCCTCGCGCGCACGAGCGGCTCACGTGCGCATTCTGCGTCTCGCGATGGATAAACTAACGCTCTGAGAAAGTGTAATATCTCTCTCTCTCTCTCACCCACCCCTGAGCTTCCTCAGGTAAGCGACAATTTAGTAATGCACCGATATTTCGAGTACGCCGTACTCGATTTTTATAATGTTTGTCTTCCAAACTCAAATTCCTGAGTTTGTTATTTAAAAAATATATATATATTATTTATTATTTATTTAAAGTTTTAATATTTATATTCACATTAATAATAATATAAGATACAGGAAAATTTATTGTTTGTACTGTCATGTATACTATACAACTAGGCTTACTCAGAGAATGGAGTAGCCGTTATGCTAATCCGGTTCTAACTGGAATTTGTCTGGAGGACGCGCGAGGCAGGATAAACGGAGGAGAGGAGGACGAATGTGTGTTCATCTCTCTCTCTCTCTCTCTCTCTCTCTCAATCTCCCTCCCGCCCTACGTGTGTGTGTGTGTGTCAGTCAGTCAGTCAGTCAGGGCGGGACTCAGCTGTCCGGTCTTTATCTCAGGCAGTATGTCACCGGAGTGGAAAACTTGCACGCAGTTATGAGTGTCCCGGCCGGTGAGTAACACACACGCACACACACGCGCACACACAACACAAACCATCCTCTATCTCCTGTATTCTTTCCTGTTCAGTTGTGTTTCCGTTTACTTTTACCTCAGGAGTGAGTTAGCGCCCTTCATTAACCCGCGCGCGCCTGTTTCCATCCGCACTATAATCTATAACGGTCTGTGGCGCGCGCGCGAGAGGAGGCTGTAACGGTCCTTTAAAAAAAAATATATATATATATAATATACATATATAAATTACCGAGTTATTTTATTTTGAAACAACAACTGAGTTTTTCTTTTTTAATGAAACGTTACTGAAGAATATCTTGTTAGCGGTCGCTTGCTCTCAGAAAGCGCTCGAGAGACGCGTCTCCATGGTGATCAATAGCCCAGGGGTTCGTCGCGCGACGTCTTTTTCGAAGCCATTTGGTAAAGTCTTTGGACGTTTGCTGGTGACGTCACCGACTCGATTTTAAACGGCAGGTGAACTCGGATATGAAAATAATAAATTGAATAATAAAGTGAAAATAAGTTAAATATTAAAATGTTAAGAGCTACTTTTTTGGGGGGTGAATGTAAATTTGCAAATGTGTTTAAACTGAGAAAATAAGTTAATAACTCAAATTTTTAACGTAATGCAACAAATAAAAAATAATAATAATAAATAAATGTGAACGAAAAAGAGCTAAAACATTTTTTTAAACACTTTTTGCAGATTAATCCTGGCAGCCATTTTGTGCTCATCAGTTGTGATTCTGAGGGGAAAGTTTCTCATATCTGGGTTCCTTATGCTGCATGACCGCAAATTATATGATTATAAAGATTAAAAAGTAATAATAAAGGAAATGTTCCCTGGTTAAAGGTCTCCGATACAGACTGTATCCAGTAGTTGATTGAACTGCACATTTATTTACCAAAAAAAAGAAAAATGAATTATACTTCTTGTTTATTAACCAACTCTAGCTAAGTAGCTAGCTAACACAAATGAAACAAGCTCTTATACAGTATACATACTACTGTATATTTATATCTTGACAGGTTTGTGGGTGTTTCTTTCTTTCTTTCTTTCTTTATTTATTTTTTTGCAACAGCTCGACTCATAACCTTCACGAGCACCAGGTGTGTCATAGATAGGAACTGTGCAGTATCCGCAGGTCTGGAGCGGTAATTTTTTACATTCTGTTGGATTTAAGCCTGAACCCTGTTTGCTGATGGTGCACTTTTTACAGGAAGAAAAGTCCGAACACGCACAAAAGCCTGAACGCTCCGTTCCACGTAAGAGGATCAACAGCTGAGCTCGTACTCTATTCATCCTGCTGACAGACTCACTATATAACAATGCAGCACTCTGATCCTCTGCACACACACCTATACACTACCTGCACTCACGCTCCTCCTCTCCGGGGTTGTGTGCTTAGATGTTCAGAGTTCTACAGTCTGCCATGTTTCTCTAAAATTCTCAAACTTAATTCATGTTTTCACCAGAGAAACCAGGGACCGTTTTAGCTCCTGGCATCGTTTTAGTTCCTCCTTCAGAGTCTTGCTGCAGAGCTGTGGAACCTACAAAATTAAACATCACTGGTTGATGACAACATTCGAACCTGCCGCTATTAAAATCCTGCATTTTTCTAGCAATGCTCATAGTGTGTTTTAATTTTAGAAGGACCGAGGCATTAATTTGAAAAAAAATAAAACAACATTATTATTAATGTTAACATTAGAGTCAAGAAAGAAAAAAAAAATCCTGCAGCGTGGTGCGAAGACAGAACAGGAACTCATCCAGCCAGGGTGTAGTAGTTCTCCTTCAGCAGAGCTCCTGAAAAGGATCCTGAACCTTTTGTAGCAACATGTTTGGCATACAGAATTATGGGATTGCCCCTCCCCCCATGTTTCTCAAACCTCTACCAGAGCAGCCAGTGACATTTTTCGTTTCTGGAACCTTTTAAGGTCCTGCTCCAGAGACTATTCTGCAAAACAAGAACTTGCGGAGTGGAAGTTGGGGAAAACCAAACGAAACCAAAAATAGATGTGTGCCGTTTTCATGCTTACTCTTTTCTGAGAAGGATGTCTTTAACTTCTTTGACTGTTTTTGTAATTAAATTGTAAAACAGAGGTACATTTTTAGCAAAACTGTAATTTCGCTACATGCCTGATATTTTACGATATATATACATTTATATATATATATTATAAATGATGTGAAATCATGGTTGTAATTAATAACAGCTACCAATACAGGAACTTTGTTAGGCAGTTTTCAATATGTACTGATATTTATTCACTGTTTTTGCGTCTCTCCATGGCAGACCGCTGAAGTGTGACACGGCAGCAGATGGCAGCTACGCTGAGTTTCCTCCGTAAGTTCACTTTCGCAATAGACTTGCAGTTTCACGGCGTATTCATTCTTCCCTCCAGGTCATTCGGTCTTTACGTGGAGTGTATTAAGGAGCAAAAGCGAGTTAGGACTGAAATGATGTTTCTGCTCATTTGTGAGGCAAAATATTAGACTTATATTAGAGTTGTGCTAAAACAATATTATTTGATACACACCTAATGTTTATATTGCTGTAACTACTGGCACTGACGATACTGTGCATGTTGGATATGTATGCAATATGTGTAAAATACCCAATTCTGATTGGCTCTAAGATTTTCCTGCATTGATTTGCCTCAGAAATTCATTACAACATCATTGGATAGCATAACCTTTTTTCCCAATGTGGCTATGTATGATGAGCATGAAAAAAGTGAAAAAAAGAGGTGTAAAGATTGTAACATTCATATAACCGTCACCCGCTTATATCCAACTCGAGGTGTTCTTCACCTGTGCCTCAACCTTCTTGTGTGATATCAGAAAACATACATACTGTAATATCATCTACGTACATTTTTACCCAAATGTGATATGGTGTTGCAGGTGCCCAGGTGGATACTGACCTGCAGTCCATGCAGGTGGGCTCTGTGATGCGGAAGGTGAAGTCACGCACCTGGAAGAAGCAGCGCTATTTCCGCCTGCAGGACGACTGCGCCACCATCTGGTACAAGAGCAAAAAGGCGGGCAATGCCCAGTCTACGTGTAAGCTCAGCTGGCCGGGGAAAAACT
The DNA here is from genome assembly GCF_001660625.3 of Ictalurus punctatus. Classification (NCBI taxonomy): domain Eukaryota; kingdom Metazoa; phylum Chordata; class Actinopteri; order Siluriformes; family Ictaluridae; genus Ictalurus; species Ictalurus punctatus. The sequence goes on along the minus strand of NC_030442.2, from coordinate 4,120,781 downwards.
CCTTCAGTATGAGCCTTTCACTCCATACCAGCTTCAGATTAGATTACTGTGCTGTATCCCCGTGTGAAGGAATAGATTGGGAGTGAAAATCAAGCTCACACGGTTGAGCAAGTTGGGACGGGTAAAGTGGAAACGGGTGAGGAAGTTGGGTTAGGTAAAGAGGAAACAGTTGATAAAGTATAGTCAGCTAAAGATGAAATGAGTGTGGAAGTTGGGACAAGTAAATAGGAGGGGTAAAGAAATTTGGACAGGTAAAGAGGAAACAGCCGAGGAAGTTGGGACAGGTAAAGAAAAGACAGCCGAGGAAGTTGGGACAGGTAAAGAGAAGACGGGTGAAGAAGTTGGGACAGGTAAGGAGGAGACGGGTGAAGAAGTTGGGACAGATAAAGCAGAAACAGAAGAGGAAGTTGGGACAGGTAAGGAGGAGACAGGTGAAGAAGTTGGGACAGGTAAGGAGGAGACAGGTGAAGAAGTTGGGACAGGTAAAGAGAAGACGGGTGAAGTAGTTGGGACAGGTAAGGAGGAGACGGGTGAAGAAGTTGGGACAGGTAAGGAGGAGACAGGTGAAGAAGTTGGGACAGGTAAAGAGAAGACGGGTGAAGAAGTTGGGACAGGTAAAGAGAAGACGGGTGAAGTAGTTGGGACAGGTAAGGAGGAGACGGGTGAAGAAGTTGGGACAGGTAAGGAGGAGACGGGTGAAGAAGTTGGGACAGGTAAAGAGAAGACGGGTGAAGTAGTTGGGACAGGTAAGGAGGAGACGGGTGAAGAAGTTGGGACAGGTAAGGAGGAGACGGGTGAAGAAGTTGGGACAGGTAAAGAGAAGACGGGTGAAGTAGTTGGGACAGGTAAAGCAGAAACAGAAGAGGAAGTTGGGACAGGTAAGGAGGAGACGGGTGAAGAAGTTGGGACAGGTAAGGAGGAGACGGGTGAAGAAGTTGGGACAGGTAAGGAGGAGACGGGTGAAGAAGTTGGGACAGGTAAGGACGAGACAGGTGAAGAAGTTGGGACAGGTAAGGAGGAGACGGGTGAAGAAGTTGGGACAGGTAAGGAGGAGACGGGTGAAGAAGTTGGGACAGGTAAGGAGGAGACGGGTGAAGTAGTTGGGACAGATAAAGCAGAAACAGAAGAGGAAGTTGGGACAGGTAAGGAGGAGACAGGTGAAGAAGGAAGAGAGTAAGGGGGAAGAGAAGAAGGGACAAATTGCATTCCCCTAGCTGCTGGCTTGCCAAAAATGAGATTAAGCTAACGTTAAATTATTTGCCGATTCCTCACTTCTTAATTCTCTTGTTTCTTTTTTCTGTCTTTACGTTCTGATGTAATCAGTTCTCTCCAGTATGACCGTGCGCATTAATTTAAACACACTTGCAGGAGAAACACACATGCTAATGTGAGCGGCTTCCTTTTACTTTAGGATTTCCTAACACTTTACATATACTGCTAGATGCATTTGCAGCTATTCATCTGTCCTGAACTCCCTTGAGTGTGTAAGTGGAAGATTTGTGTAAATTAGTGATTCCATGAACCATTTTAGTCCCTGCTCCTGACTCGGTGTTTATCTGATGACTAGGAGCTATTGAGGGTGGAGCTTGTCATACTGAGTACAACCCGGTGTGTTTATATCAGCGGAACTGCACCGCCGCAATGCTTTTATCCCCCCTCGCCTTGTACTGGGAGTGTGTGAACATGCTTCTAGTGGCAATGTCCCCAAAAAAGGCTTGATACGCGACATTGAAACGTACATAGCCATGCAGTAACAGTGCTGAATCTTGTGTCGTGTGTCTGTAGTCTCCATCAGCGACGTAGAGGCCGTTCGAGAGGGTCACCAGTCCGAAGTTCTGCTCAGCATCGCAGACGAGTTCCCACCCGATCGCTGTTTCACGCTGGTGTTTCGCGGCCGCCGGGGCAACCTGGACCTGGTGGCCGAGTCGGCGGAGGAGGCGCAGTCGTGGGTGAACGGAGTGCGCAAACTCATCAAGAACCTGGAGAACATGGACCAGAGGGAGAAGCTGGACCAGTATCCTTCAAAAACATTCAGTAAATCAGAAGTTATATTTATGGGGTTACTTTCTAATGTTAGCATTAGGCCTGGATGTAAACATGTCTGTTTGTTAGTGTTTATACGGCGCATGTGCTACTCCAGCAACACTAACGGGACAAACACTAAACTACACATTTTTAGAGTCAGTACGGTGGAAACACGATGGTTTTTCCGACAGCGGATGTGTGCGTTGTCTCTTAACCGCGATGCCCAGGTGGATCTGTGACTGGTTCAAGAAGGCGGATAAGAACGGAGACGGCAGGATGAACTTCAAGGAGGTCAGAGACCTGCTGAAGATGATGAACGTGGATATGAACGAGCACCACGCGCTGCGCCTCTTTACGGTAACGAACAAACCAGGTTCTGTAGCACGCAGCGGTCAAATCAGAAGGCATTACATCACCTTCAGCAGGATTTATTTCCTCTAAAGCGCGTGCTTCGGCGTTCTCTGCAGATGGCGGACAAGTCGGAGTCGGGCGCTCTGGAGGACGACGAGTTTGTGCTGTTCTATAAGATGCTGACGCAGAGGGAGGAAGTCCTTGCCGTCTTCCGGGATTTCTCCACGGACGGACAGACGCTCTCGGTGCGGGAACTGGAGGAGTTCCTGCAGGAGGGACAGCTGGTGCAGGACGACACGCAGCAGCACGCCATCGAGCTCATCCAGCGCTGCGAGCCGTCTGAAGCAGGTACGCCGATGCAAAAAACGTATTTATCATATTTAACCAGATTCTGTCCGTGGCACCGTTAACGATGAACTTTGAACTTAGCGATAGGGCCGGGCACCTCTTAGGAGCCTGTCTCTAGATTTTCTACCTCCTCGTTCCTTAGATTAATTGTTTAAACCCCCGTATATAACACCGTATTTATTTCTAACAACGCACCAATACTCTGTCGCACAGCTAAGCAGCGTCAGGCGATGACGATCGATGGCTTGCTGATGTATCTCGGCTCATCCGAAGGCTCCATCTTTAACCCGGCCATGCAGCAGCTCTACCAGGACATGAGCCAGCCCCTGTGCCACTATTTCATCTCCTCGTCCCACAACACCTACCTGCTGGAGGACCAGCTACGGGGACACAGTAGCGTCGAGGGATACATAAGGTTACACACACTGCCATACGTTCCGCTTATGAGGACCAGCGTTTTTTGTTTTTTCTTCATTCTTTCTGATGTGTTAGGGCTCTGAAGCGTGGCTGTCGCTGTGTGGAAGTGGACTGTTGGGACGGTCAAAATGGAGAACCAGTCGTTTATCACGGACACACCCTGACCTCCAAGATTCTCTTCAAAGACGTCGTCACTGTCCTGGGCAACTACGCTTTTGTAGTATGTCAAAGACTCTCTCTCTCTATCTCTCTTTCTCTCTCTTTCACTTTCTCTTTCTCTCTTTCACTTTCTCTCTCTCTCCTTCTCTCTTTCACTTTCTGTCTCTCTCTCTCTCTTTCTCTCTTTCACTTTCTCTTTCTCTCTCTCGCTCTTCTTGTCGTGTCCCAATGGTAGGCACTCAAAATAGTAGGGTACCTATGTAGGCAGTGATTTGTGTGATTAAATCTATTGCATGTTGTGTTTGTGTGTGTGCAGCTAGATACTACATTTTAAAAAAATCTCTTTCCTTTTAGCTACAGAGGTTGAGGTTAAAGGTTAGAGGTTAGGCGTAGGTCTCAGAGCAAGGTGTATAATGGCTAAGGCTAGGGGTTAGGGTTAGGTGTGGATGGGTGTAGCATCATTTAGCAACGTTAATAGAGAAGTAGATGGAAATGTGTGTGTGTGCCTGCACACAACTGCCTTGCTGTGCCAATGCAAAGTTCAACTTTGTGTCATCTGCCACTGTGTGTGTGTGTGTGTGTGAGAGAGAGAGAGCGAATGTAAAGCGATATGTCCTTGCCAACTGCTCTCTGGCTGCTAGTGTGTGTTGTCAGGTGTATCCTTTCTCTTCATCACTTATTCACACACACACACATATATACTCTCTATATATGGTGTGTGTGTGTGTGTGTGTGCAGGCATCTGAGTACCCAGTGATCCTGTCCATAGAGAACCACTGCAGTGTGGAGCAGCAGAGAGTCATGGCTCGTCATCTCACACACATCCTGGGAGAGAAACTGCTGAGGAACACCCTGCGGGGCAAATCCAGCTGTGATCTGCCCTCACCTGAGGTTTCACACACACACACACATCCACACACACACGCACACACACATTCTCCTGTACACAAGCTCTACACCTCAACGGTCACGTTTCCCTTCTCTGATTTGCTCCATTCGGTAACACACCAGGACCTGAAGGGGAAGATCCTGTTGAAGGGGAAGAAGATCGGAGGCCTGGAAGGGAACCTGAGCGGTGTTGTGGAAGAGCTGAGCGACGAAGACGACCCGGCGGAAATCGAAGAAGAGAATCATCACAACGGCAGTATACGCCGCAAAAGCAAGGTCACCATAATAATAATAATAATAATAATAATAATAATAATAATAAAGCACTGTGTGTGTAGGTTGTTGCTGTAGTAAAATACTGAGTGACGGTGTGGTGTGATAAAGCGAGTTATTATTATTTTCCCATAACATCATATCTTCTACCACAATGATTCACCAATCATCACCATTTTATTTATTAAAGAATGACACATCATACGTTTATCCATTTAGGGTTGTGTGTAACGTTGTGAAACGTCCACGCAACAAATTAGTTCCTGTTCTGACTCGTGTCACAGAAGTAAATAAGACACAAAAAAACGGAGCTTGACATGTAACGCTTCTGTCAGAAATCTTAACTTAAACTGGAGACTTCTTCCATAAATGTGAAATACACGTGATGTGTATAAATACATATACAGTGTATGTACAGTACGCAAGAGCAAAAATTACGCCTATACAAAGACTAATAGGAATTGAATTTAATAATTGATTTTTTTTTTTTTCTCTGAAGCAGCACGGTGATGTCATCATAGGTGTGTGCTGGTCATTTGTTATACGATACACCGTGATATTCAATACACACAATATTGTTATCAGGCATCATTAGAAAGCCAAATATTATGGCGAACGCGAGCGAGAGCAGGCCGAGCGAGGACAAAGGAGAGAGGGATCTCCTGATGGTGTTGTGTGTACAGACAGACAGATGGAGGTAGAGATAAAAAAAGAAGGACAGAGGGATGAAAGACGGGCCGAAAGCGAGAAGATAGAGAGGTGGCAGGTAAGACAGGGAAACGAAGGATGACAGAGAGATTAGGTAAAGAGACAGTAGGGCACCGTGCTCTCTGTGGCCTCTGTGCCCTGGAGGCGTGGCCTCTAGGCATGCCAATCCAGGTGAATTAAGGAAGGAGAAAGAGAGATTGTACCTGCAGCGGATCGGTTTTCATCTGCACAGCGTTTGCTCCCTCACTGTGTCTCTGCCTGACTGAGCCTCATCTCAGGATCACATCTACCTGTGTTAATGCAGCATCACCTGATAATGTCACCTGATAACACCAATTCATGTAACCTCATGTCACCTGATAACACACGATATCAGGAGTCCGCGTCAATCCAGAACCGAATCCCAACCTGCCATCCGCGTGGACAGAAAAATATATATTTATAACAAGATTACAAGTTTTAATAAATTGCTTTATTTGGTTGTACAGAAAGACATTTTAATAGAGAACAGGGAAAAAAATTATAATCTATTCATATAGTATATTACTTATATACCATGTGATAAAAAAACCTACTGGTGTATGATAATAATCCCATTATATAATTTAAAAACATCTGCGTATCATAATAAGCCATTTATGTACTATAATAACTCACTCATGTATTACAATACTGAGGATGAAGCTTTATTATATTGTATTAACTAATTTATACACTATAAATCCATATAATATACATAAGTCTGTATGCATTATAGCTATTTATGTATATTATAGTATATTATAATTACCCTTTATTATTATAAAACATTATGTACTATAATAACCACTTCATATACTATAACAATCTTTATGTACTGTTATAACCCTTTATATACTGTAATAACCCTTTATATACTGTTATAACCTTTTATATATAGTAATAACCCTTTATATACTATTATAACCCTTTATATACTGTTATAACCTTTTATATATAGTAATAACCCTTTATATACTGTTATAACCTTTTATATACTGTAATAACCCTTTATATACTGTTATAACCCTTTATATACAGTTATAACCTTTTATATATAGTAATAACCCTTTATATACTGTAATAACCCTTTACATACAGTTATAACATTTTATATATAGTAATAACCCTTTATATACTGTTATAACCTTTTATATACTGTAATAACCCTTTATATACTGTAATAACCCTTTATATACAGTTATAACCTTTTATATACTGTAATAACCCTTTATATACTGTAATAACCCTTTATATACAGTTATAACCTTTTATATACTGTAATAACCCTGTATATACTGTTATAACCTTTTATATACTGTAATAACCCTTTATATACTGTAATAACCCTTTATATACAGTTATAACAGTTATAAACCTTCAAATACTGTAATAACACTTTATATACTGTTATAAAACTTCATATACTATAATAACTAATGTATACACTATAAAACCATTTACTTATTATAATAAACCCTCATATACTGTAATAACCCATTTATATACTATTAAATCGTGTGTATACTGTAATAACCCATTTATATACTATTAAATCGTGTGTATACTGTAATAACCCATTTGTTAGTACCCTGTTACATACTTTTCAAATATAAAAATACTATTATAAAACATCTGTATAATATAAAATCCTATTTCTGAACTACAGTATAATCAACTTTAGTTTCTCTAATGTATATAAAAATGTATATAGCTCATATAGTCGCTTGTTCTTTTCATGATTTTTGTATGGTGTGTGTGTGTGTGTGTGTGTGTGTGTGTGTGTGTGTGTGTGTGTGTGTGCAGAAATCAGGGCAGCATTTGTCGAAAGAGCTGTCGGACTGTGTAGTGTACTGCAGGAGCGTGCGCTTCAACGGCTTCAAACACTCGCGCGTCCACTCCAGGTTCTACGAAGTGTCGTCCTTCACCGAGTCCAAAGCCAGGAAACACATAAAGGAAGGAGGTGAAATGGTCTAATCTAAAAACTAGGGAAGAGAGAAACTTACTGAGAGTGCAGAATGAGTTCAAGAGAAAGCGCCGGTTTATCTCCCGCAGTGATCAGACCTTGTTTATTTATTTATTTATTTTTTTTACATGGTAGCTCTAACATTTAAATATTTTAAACGTCCTGTGTTTAAAACTCTCGCCGCGTCCCGAGAGAGTCAGAAGATGATATTTCTGTTTTTCAGCAGATTTTTGTCTTCCTCTGTAACAGGAGCGGAGTTTGTGTTTCATAACGCACGTCAGCTGACCCGTATTTACCCCAGCGGCCTGAGGACCGACTCCTCCAACTTTAACCCACAGGAGATGTGGAACGCAGGGTGCCAAATCGGTGAGTCCGACTCACTAGCTATGGTCCCATCCGAAGGTTTAGCGGATTTAAAACTCCCTTCAAAGAAAATACTAGAAGGATGACGATTTAATCAAACCCACAGTCAAGGGGAGACCGGAACATTCTTTTATTTATTTATTTATTTATTTATTTATATATCATCCTGTATCTGGTGCTGAAAACATAATTGACCGTTCCTATAAATGCTTCAGTAATTGTACATGCTCACTGTTTGTGTTGTTTTGTGGTATTATTTAGCATTCCTTGTTCAATAATATCTACCGCAGATTCTTTACAGTATTTAATACAATAACACACGGCGTTCTCTCAGTGGCTCTGAACTTCCAGACGGCCGGAGTAGAGATGGATCTGAACGACGGTCTCTTCAGTCAGAACGCCCGCTGTGGTTACGTGCTCAAGCCGGCGTTCATGCGACACGCTCATACCCGGTTCGACCCGGAACACCCGCAGAACCGAGACGGGTATACCCCTCTCGCTCTGGCTGTACAGGTACACTTGTCTTTTAGACTGAGCTTCATTTCAAAAAACAAACAGACATCTGTACACGAAAAGCTGACGGAGCTTCAATCATTTATTCAAGTATTAAGTAGGGTAGAGTAATCTCTACAGATGATTAAAAGTAAATGAAGTAAAAGTAACGTGTGTGTGCAGGTGATCAGCGGTCAGCAGCTGCCCAAGGTGAACCTGAAGGAGGGCTCCATCATTGACCCGTTGGTGCGAGTGGAGATTCACGGAGTCCCTCAGGATCAGGCCAAACAGGAGACGCGGCACATCGAGAACAACGGTCCTTTAGGAACACGCTCGCAGCGCTGATTGATCCGACACCACACACCATGCTTCACATTTTAATCGAATAAAACCGTGAAGATCGATATTAACAGACGCGAATGGGACCAAGAGGGTGGAATGTGGCGCGTGTGTAGAAAGGATCGTAGTCTCGATTCAGAGAAGGGATGAAATATACGCTTGCGGTGTAAGGTGTAGAAGATACTCGAATTCCTCGTGACTGCTTTAGTTCCTTCGTTAGTTTGTGTTTTCGATTCAGATCTGTCGTTTCCCAGTTCTGTGTTCCTTGCTTGTTTGTCTTTGGCATGTATCTCTGTGTATGATTATTTCCTTGTTTTTTGTCCCTCTGCAGGTTTTAACCCCATATGGAACGACATGCTGAACTTCACCGTTCACGTACCTGAACTGGCCCTGGTGCGCTTCGTGGTGGAGGATTACGACAAAACGTCAAAGAACGACTTTGTAGGACAGTACACACTGCCTTTCTCCTGTCTACAACAAGGTGTGTGTGTGTGTGTGTTACTGGATCTAATGATGCTTGGTAACACATACAAATATAGCAAATGATGCTTTTTAATGCATACACTGTATATAAATATGCCACTGAATACATATTAAGATCCATTCTTATTAAATGCATTTCACACACACACACACACACCACCACTAATGTTTAAATTAGTATTATAGTTTCATTTTATTTCTAATTTCAGGTTATCGTCACATTCACCTCCTGTCCAAGGACGGCACTAGCATCCCTCCATCCTCACTCTTCGTTCACATCAGGATTAAAGACGCAACTTAATACCTGATCTGAGCAGAAACACTGTCTCGGAGGGATAACACACACACACACACACACACTCCAAGTCTTCCCACTCATCCGAATGTCATCACTGCTACCACACACACACACACACACACACACACTGAACCATAACTGCAGCAGGTGCTTTTTAGTGTTTGGGTTTTTTTGTTTTTTCAGTTAGAATTATTATATTTTATTGTATAGCTTTACGCTGTCTAGACGTATGAGTTGTAATAGTGCGCCAAAACTTTTTTTTTTTTTTTAAATCCTCCATACATTCAGGAGACATGCGTGGAAAAAAAAAAAATTCCAGTGTTGATGATTCTACAGCGCTGTGCAGTCCGATAAGCAACATTTTTTTTTGTTTTGTTTTGTTTTATTTTTTTAAACATTTTACTTCTAAGCTATACGACTTAAGTCACATGACTTACTGCTAGCTATATGACTTTATCTGGACCAAGCATCCTAACGTCTTGATATTTTATATAGTTAAATGATTAAAAGACGTTGGTTATTCAATATGGTGAGAACAGTGTTGCTAGGCAACATGGGAATTATGGGACCCCGATCATAAGCTGGGTAATGACTTATGCTAATGATCTATCTACTTAGCACGTAGCTGTGAAGTATTTTGTACAGACAACGGCAACAGAAACGGTAGTCACATCGACATTTCCCTCCGTTTTCAATTTCTGAGGAAAAAAAAAAGACGTATGTAATTACACTTAGCATATTTTCCACCATTTTGCGAAACCTCATGGAACATTGTGTGTGTTCTCATAAACAGTGACACACATCGTGTATCCTTTATTAATACTAATATTAGTGCTAGTATCATCATTAATAATCATAAAGTCCCTAATACTTTATTTTCCTGCAGTGTTCTGACCTTAAGTATTAATAAGATACGTGCTAATGTTAAACTCTATACGCTATTGTAATAAGTGCTGCCAGTATGTTTCGCTCCCGAGTAGGCGGCGTCATTGTGACCTGAGTATTCTAATATTTCGTTTTTTGGTGTTTTTTTTTTTTGGACACGTTTGAGATGCGTTCTAATTGAGTATGATGTTAATATACTGTAAATAAACATTTTAGAAAACGATAACATAAATAGATCATATCGGGACATAAATACGGGCTATGCTAGGAAAGGTTCATAGTTTCTGCTCTGATTTTGTATACTCACGCAATAGTGTTATTATTTTTTTTATACGCCGTGCTGTTAACACGGTTTATTATAAATGGTCCTAAAGGATTCGTACGCCTGCTGTTTGTACAGACGCGACGCCAGGCGTTCATGTGATCATTGCCACACACACAGCCGAGAATAAAGACCGTTTTGGGTATGTGTCTGTGATTTGTGATTTTAACTTTTACGTTGTGATGATGTCATCAAGGTCTGTTTAAGCTACAGTTCAGCAGTTAGATTCAGATTTTAGGTGTTTTTTCCCCCTTCATTTAGAATACGGATTTTGGGGGGTTCTGACTTCAGTTAGTAAGAAATAACACAAACCCATTTAATCACATTAAATTCATATATTTGTCTGCTTATCTGTCTACACTCATCATCCGCTTTATTAGGAACACCCGTACCCCTGCAGTTATTCATTTGTGGTGCAATGCAAAAATAATCATGCAGATACAGGTCAAGAGCTTCAGTTAATTAATGTTCACATCAAACATCAGAATGAAGAAAACGTCTGATCGCTAAAGTGTGACTTTGACTGTGGGATGGTTTGAGTTTTTCAGAAACTGCTGATCAGGTATTTTCCCCACACGCACACAGCAGTCTCTAGAGTTTACACAGAATGGTGCGAAAAGCAAAAAAAAAACATTGAGTGGGTGGAAACGCCTTGTTGATAGGAGAGGTCAGAGGAAAATGGCCAGATTGGTTTGTACTGCTAGGAATGATGTAGTAACTCAAATAATCGCAAAGAAAAGCATCTCAGCATGCATCGAACTTTGAGGTGGATGAGTTACAACAGCAGAAGACCACATCAGGTTCCACTCCTTTCAGCCAAGAACAGGAATCTGAGACTATCATGGGCACAGGCTCACCCAAACTGGACAGTCTTCAACTGTCCCTTCCTTCCTTCCTTCCATCCTTCCCTCCTTCTTATCTATCTATCTATCTGTCTATCTGCCTGTCTATCTATCTCCTTACATAAGTGTCTATTTATCAAATTATTAATATAAAAGCGGGTGAAGAGGCCAAATTGGTACAAATACTACTATTCATTTAAACTGTAAATCTAATGTACAATACAATTTATTAAACTACATATTTGAATTGAAATTTAATCGGAAGCGGAACGTTGTGGCGCAGGAACTGAAGTCACAGATTCCGCTTTACTCCGGACACCTTTTACCGTCGCACCACAAACACGGAAGTTGTGAACACAGCCGCAGAAGCCCAAATATCTCCTCATTCACTCCATTAGCGCACTACACTGGAGTTAGATAGAAGACCTTCTGCGCACTACGTAGCGCACTATATGACTCGGGGAGGGATTTGGGATCAAACCGCCACGCAACCCAAACACGTTTGAGTTTGAACAGCACGCTAGAGCCGTGTGCACGGGCGTTTTTATAGCCGCTGCTTCATTTATTATAAACAAACAATGGTGGGGAAAATAAAGCGGGTGCGACAGAAACTTCACCACGACGCCGTGAAGATAAACACTGGGGAGGAAAAAACTTCATCATGTCTGGAAAAGGCCCCCGCTTTACCTTTAAACATCACCACAAAAACAGAGACGCGGATAAAACCGGCTGATAAAAACCCCAGAGACGTGAAGGTGAGTGGGAACTTTAATACTGAAGTTATTACTGTAGTGTACCACACCGAGATATCGAAAATAATATAAACATGACATATACATAAGTGCACTACACAGGGTATATACAGTAACGCCTACTGCACCCTATGTAGTGCACTTCGTATCCATTTTAGTCTAAAATATGTTCTCCTGTATTTAATATGGGGCTGTGTAGTATCTTTCTCTTATATGGGTAAGTAGAGCACTATAGCTCTATTTCCCTGTTCTGAACTACATTGTTGTGTTTCAGCTCTTTTCTCCCTCATGACAGCCCTATAAAGAGCCATATTATTATCATGTATTTTAATCCATATCAGATCCATTAGTTACTTATAGCAGACTTGCTTTGCAGGATGACACTTCCTGTCATGGTCAAATGATGTGTCTTCATTACATTTTTATATTCTGCTTGGAAATGTGTGAATGTAATGAAATTCTTTTTGAAGGAGGAACCAATGTTTACCTTTAAGGTGGTGCCATTACTTTGAGTATTTTAAGTAAATTTCCCATCATTAATCACGCCGGCAAGAATGCAATCGCTTCCTTTCCCCGGGAAAATCATTTTAAAGGCGTCGATCTAATGACATCTGAATTATTAACCGGGGAAACAGGATGGTCAGTCAATCTTCCCGAACTCCTAACCTTTGGACACAGGTGCTTTTTCAAATTATTTAAAGCATTAAAACCTTTTCATCCATCTAATGTACATATTTCACAGACCTCTTCTTATGTTCAACCTAAGACTTTAAAATCAATGATTGATTTTTTTTTTAATGTCTGTTTAAAAGTCTCTAAAAGCATTGAAGTTGGATTGTGCGACAAGTTTTTTTTTCTTTTTTCTTCCCTGTAAGTAACATTTACAAAGAAAAGCACACAGTAATAATAATTTTTATTTTTTATTATTTTTATTATATAATTTTTATTATCACTGGATATTAAATCAGTTGTTTCTGTCCCACAAACAGGCGTTAAACTTCCCCAAGGGCGTTTTCGCTGGTACTGTGATTCCTCCTGAAGCTCTGGTTCAGACTCTCAGTGTTTCCGAGCTTCCAGCAAAACCAACTGCCGAACCAACTGAGGAAAAGCCCAGAGGTGAGACACTTACCGAGAGACTGACTGATTTAGTGTTATTAATGGTTTTTAATTGTTATTGATGTGTTTATCTCTAAGATCATAGAAAATGCTCATCCTTACAGAGGAATAGCATTCATGAAGTGTATCAGTCAGGATCTAGGCCTCATCATAGCACAGAGACAGTGCTGGTTAAAGTGGTAAATGACCGAATACTAGGCTCGGATCAGGCTTGAATTTGTTATTGCTTGCGTCGTTACTGCGCTCCTCCACCGCTAGAGGGCAGCAGTAACCTGTATACACAATAACTAATGCATTTAACACAAGTTTGTCATTACATAACACATCAAATTCTAAAAAAAAACTTTTCTTGTAGACGGATGAGAAGATGTGTGAGCATACAATGTAACGGTCAATTTTATTAAATTATATATTACATTAAAATGACCCTCAAAACACACGGAAAGATTTAAACGATCATTTAGTAACTGAAGTGAAATATTTATATCTTTTGAAGAACGCGTTTTGAAATAAAGAAATTGACTTTAATTTGTATTTCAGAATTTTGTTTACATTTTCTAAAATGATGTGTATTCAGCTTCATGTTGTATAAATATGTATCGTATTATTTATTTGTTGTTATTAAATTGATTTCAAAGCTTCATTTGTTTTTGTTTGTTTGCTCAGTCGATTTCTTTCTCCCTCTGTCTTCAATTAAGCGATTGGTTGATTCATTTATTCGTTCAATTTGTTAATTTATTTGATTGATTGGTTGATTTCGTGAATTTTTAAAAAATTTTTTTACCATGAACCGTGAAAGATGTTTTAGAAAAACTATACATAAAAAAAAAAACCCCAGCCAAATGAGTTAGAGAGGTTAGATGCTAATGCTAGGGTTTGTAAATAAAATATACCTCAATATTCAACATGCACGGCATTACCTTTACTCCTCTACACCTGTATAATGTACTGCTTTATGAAATGGGAGGTAATTATTGCAACATGAACGCATTCTTTTGGACAGAAAGTGCGCTGTTATAAAAATAAATAAATAAACATCATACTTTGCAAATATTTTTTGCTCAGAATGCCTTTTCAGAGCTAAGCTTACTAGAGGCACCAACTTGAATAAGGAGGTCATTCATTTTTCTATGAAATTGTACGCTTTCATGATCGACAGGTTGATTCAGCTCCCGTATCAAGAAGAAGCGGCGAGACTCTGGTGAAAGGAGCCGAGAGACATGTTCACACCACGTGCAGTGGACACGCGCCGTCTTCTTTAGAAAATGATCGTCAAAATAACGTAGCTAAAATATAGCTCAGTATTTTTGACCTCTGACACTTAAAGTACTTTAATCCGAGTAAAATGTTACCGAATGAATCTCTACTCAAGTCTCTACTCACTGGTCTGAAGCGATAACGTGAAAGATCACGTTCGAATCAATACGATGAAGAACTTCGGATCAATACGATGACTGCGGTCACTTTAAAATGCTCTTCTTATTTTTATTTCAAGCGAGTACTTTAGTAATATTCTTCCTCGTCGTATTATTCGAGAATGAATACTCCTCACAGACGGTGTGCTGCTTGTGTGTATGTTTATTACTCCGCGTTGGTGCGGATGGATCGATGGTCCTGCGTCTTTGCTTTGACAGTCCGGACACTTTCCTCTCTTTAATCGCAGTATCAGTGTCTCGTCGTGACCCTAAAAAAACCGCACCGTTAACCCCGGACTCCTCTCCCCCGAGAGATGGAGCCGAGGCTGCGTCCGCTCTCCATCGAGCCGTGTCCATTTCTGCCAGCCCTGGGAAGACGATAGCCTCTCGGGGCAGGATGTGGGGAAAGCGGGATGTGGGGGCGGAGGCGGGGGCGGATGGAAGACGGGTTTTTTTTTTTTTTTTTTCAGATGACGAGGAGAGGGTGGAGATTTTTATCACGCCGCTACACACATGAGGAACAGACACTTTCCATCACTTTATCAGTCCGGGAACCGAGACAACGGGGAAGTATGAAGGCTTTCTCTAACACTAACCAGTGGCTCAGTAAAGGTCTCCACTGACGTTTGACCTCTGAGCTTCCACACGTGGGAAATCACCTTGGAAAGAGTGATTTCCTGCGGTTTGATCCAGATGCCAAACCAGTGTTCAAATCTATTTGACCCCTAATGAATAAGCCCAGTGTCATGTTCAGTTTAGTTTCTTATCTAGTTTGATATTCGTGTGGTTTGATTTTGGTTTAGTTTGAATTTTTTTTCTCTTGCTAGATTCTGTTTAGTTAAATACCTAACTATTGAAACATTTTTGACCGGCTAAAATTGATCTAGTTTGATTTATTTAATTTTTTTTTGCCAAGTTAGATTCAATCTCCATAAAATTGCTTGTAGTTAGGTTTTCATCTAGGTAAGAATTTTGTCGCGCTAAATTGGGCTATTAGTTTTTTTTTTGTCTAGCTAGAATTTCTTTCTAGTTCATTTTGTCTAGCTAAACATTTGGCCAAGCTAGGTTTTCGTCTAACTAGATTTCTTTCGACTTTTGTTTAGCTAGAATTTTGTCCAGTTTTTTTTTTTTTTTTGGTCTGCTTAGATTTTTGTCTAGTTATATTATTGTCGAGTTAGATTTCAGCTAGCTAGAGGGATTTTCTAGTTATATGTCATCCAGCTAGATGTTTTTTCTGGTTAGATTATGTCTAGCGAGAATTTTGTCTAGTTGAATTTTGTCTGGCTAAAACGTGTCTAGATTGTTTTTCCGGTTCTACTCATTTTGTGTAGTACAGTTTTGTTTTGTTTTTTAACCGTAGCTTGATTTTTGGCTGGTTTGTTTCTTTGTGTGTTTAGTCTAGTTTCACGTTGTCTCTTGTTAATTCTGCCTAATTGTGTTGCTTCACCAGGGTAAATGTTGTGTCATTGTAACTGAATTGACAGTGCTGTGATTTTGTGTTATTAGAATTTGGTGTAAATTGTAAAGAGACTGAAGGGGTGAGTCGGAACGGGATTAAACTGGGGCTTTGTTTCAGATGTAATGTGAGATCTTAAAGGTGTGTGTGTGAGCTAATCTAGGAAAATACACCATTATATCTGGTTATTGGACATCAAGGGGTTTATTTTCAGCACAGACGTGGGAATTGTTATCTCTTTTGAATTCACACAGACCAGTAGATTATCACACTGTACATTGGGGTACCATTTGGAAAATACAAACACACATAAACATCTGCTAATCATGTACTACTTGTCTCTCTCTCTCTCTCTCTCTCTCTCTCTCTCTCTCACACACACACACACACACACACTGTGCTTTTGGCATTTGGTTGTTCTCTTTGATAGCATAGTGTCATCCGGCAGCAGGAAGTTGCTCACAGCTACAATAATACACTGTGCTAATCACCACACTCTCAGACACATTTGGGTGTTAAGCTAATTTATACACACTTCTCTGAGACACACACATCTTCTACACATGCTTATATCTGTATTTCTTACAGATTGTAATTTTCCCACAAAATAGAATTCTGCATACATGCAAGGCACAAAGTGGACCAAGTTCCCTGTTGTTGTCTCCAGGTGTGTGTGTGTGAGGTGTGTGTGTGTGCACTTATATACAACACACCACAATATTCTATACACAATATTAATGATGCCGAAATATTGTTACCTAAACAAACGCTCTAACTACACAAAATTCTAGTTAAATGAAACTCTAAATAGACCAAAATCTCAAAACACAGAATTCAAACTGGGTAACAAGCCAATTAGACGAAAAGTCTAATAACACAAAAATTCCAGATAGACAAAAATCTAGCTAACTGTGCAAAAGTCTAAATATGCAACATCCTAGCTAGATGAAAATCCTAACTAGACAAACTTCTGGCTAGGCGAAAATTGAACTAGTCAGAATTTACACCAATAAAACTAGCTGCACAAAATTCTAACTAAATAAATTTCAGCCAGGAAAAAAAATCTCTTAACTACACCACTTTCCAACTTAGCAAAATCCTAACTAGACAAAAGTCTAGCTAGACGAAAATTTAAATAATCAGAATTTACACAAATAAAACTAACTAGACAAAAGTCTAGCTAGACGAAAATTTAAATAATCAGAATTTACACAAATAAAACTAACTAGACAAAAGTCTAGCTAGACGAAAATTTAAATAATCAGAATTTACACAAATAAAACTAACTAGACAAAAGTCTAGCTAGACGAAAATTTAAATAATCAGAATTTACACAAATAAAACTAACTAGACAAAAATCTAGCTAGACGAAAATTTAACAAGACAAACTGTGTACACAAAAATCGGACGAGACAAATTTCTCGCTATACAGGAATCTGACGATGAAATTCTGGGTGAAACACCAGATTTTAGCATATGCATAAAAAAATGCAAGGGATATGAGGGAAAAATTTAGCGTCTGCTGTAATGATTGTTTGGTGAATTAAAGAGTTCCATGGTGCAGCTTTATTTTTGTTGTTTTGTATTTGCTATTGTACTAGAATATAAAATATATATATATATTTTTATACTGAAAATGTTGTTAAATTTAATCTGAATTACATTCAGACTCAGACACACTGTGATGTACAGATCGCGTCGATGGTTATCGTATCGCGAAGTTATCGAGCCATTCCCGCTCGGCTTTAGCTCTGCGTAATATCTGCCTATCGTTTGTGCAGGTGTCGGGGAAAAGAAGCAGCAGTCGAAGAAGGAGAAGATGAAGGAGAGACGAGAGCGATGGCTCAACAGTGAGTGTCCTTTAGTATATAATATGAAGTATTACACACCCTTTCAAAACATAACTAACTATGGAAGAAATGATCTTCCTGCTTCATTATCATGTGGAATTATTGCCCTTGCTCTCGCTGTACACATCCACACACTTATTTTTCTTCATTTCTTAAAAAGCTAATGTTGACAATTAAAATCCTCTTGTAAAATAGCCGGGGCATTCATTTGATCACAAAATGCATAAAGTACAACGTTTTGAAAATTTTTTTTTTTTTTTTGCGTTCGGTTCTCATTTTGGAATTGTTACACATTTCATTTTGTTTTCACTGATTAAACGCTGAAATCCGTTCTGTTTCAGAGTTATTACACCTTCGTTTCGACTGTAGAATTCTCACACGTTTAATTATGATTTTGGAGTTATTACGTACCTTGTGTTCTGGGTTTAGACTTATTACACACACGCACTTATGATTTTAGTCATATTACACTGTTTAATTTTTGCTGTAGAATTATTAAACCTGTTTACTTAGAATTATTTCCACACATTTTCTTCAGATTTGAGTTATTACACATGCTAAATTCTGATTTGAGTTATTACACATGCTAAATTCTGATTTGAGTTATTACACATGCTAAATTCTGATTAGAGTTATTACACATGCTAAATTCTGATTTGAGTTATTACACATGCTAAATTCTGATTAGAGTTATTACACATGCTAAATTCTGTTTAGAGTTATTACACATGCTTAAATTCTGATTTGAGTTATTACACATGCTAAATTCTGATTTGAGTTATTACACATGCTAAATTCTGATTTGAGTTATTACACATGCTAAATTCTGATTAGAGTTATTACACATGCTAAATTCTGTTTAGAGTTATTACACATGCTTAAATTCTGATTTGAGTTATTACACATGCTAAATTCTGATTTGAGTTATTACACGTGCTTAAATTCTGATTTGAGTTATTACACATGCTTAAATTCTGATTTGAGTTATTACACATGCTAAATTCTGATTTGAGAGTTATTACACATGCTTAAATTCTGATTTGAGTTATTACACATGCTAAATTCTGATTTGAGTTATTACACATGCTAAATTCTGATTTGAGTTATTACACATGCTAAATTCTGATTAGAGTTATTACACATGCTAAATTCTGATTTGAGAGTTATTACACATGCTAAATTCTGATTTGAGTTATTACACATGCTAAATTCTGATTTGAGTTATTACACATGCTAAATTCTGATTAGAGTTATTACACATGCTAAATTCTGTTTAGAGTTATTACACATGCTTAAATTCTGATTTGAGTTATTACACATGCTAAATTCTGATTTGAGTTATTACACGTGCTTAAATTCTGATTTGAGTTATTACACATGCTTAAATTCTGATTTGAGTTATTACACATGCTAAATTCTGATTTGAGAGTTATTACACATGCTTAAATTCTGATTTGAGTTATTACACATGCTAAATTCTGATTTGAGTTATTACACATGCTAAATTCTGATTTGAGTTATTACACATGCTAAATTCTGATTAGAGTTATTACACATGCTAAATTCTGATTTGAGAGTTATTACACATGCTAAATTCTGATTTGAGTTATTACACATGCTAAATTCTGATTTGAGTTATTACACATGCTAAATTCTGATTTGAGTTATTACACATGCTTAAATTCTGATTTGAGTTATTAAGGTACTTGCTGTATTTCTTTAGTTCTGATTTGAGAATTATTACACATTTAGTTCCAGTATGAGTAAGTACACACATTTAGTTTGAGGAGGTGATGGTTATGACACACTTTTCATTACGAGTTTTATACAGCTACATACAAATATGAGGGGTTTTTTTCAATTTGAATTCTGGTGCATTGAGTTACTGTGTATTTAAGCTTATATTAATAATTGATACATTTTTAGTTTCTCGTCTCATCTCGTCATATAACTTTATCCGGGTTCTGCACAACTCTCTGTGCGTGTGTGTGTGTGTGTGTGATGTTCCTCTCTTTTACCCGTAACTGCGCTCATTAGAAACAGAATCTGCGAGCCGGTCGATGCAGCGAGTAACTCAAGCTTCAGCTGCAGTAATTAGCACCAGGTCTTAATGGAGATTTGGAGTGTGTGGAGCCTGAAGCTGGAGGACGAGCACACAAGCGCGTACACACACACACACACACACACACACGCACGCACTGCTATTATAGACGTGTTAATCGATTTCACTGTCACAGAAACGCAAGCTGACCTCTGTGACACGCCGCAGGTTCTGATACACACCGAGATAAAGGACAAAACCTCCAGATAAGGGACAGACTGTTTCGCCGAAGAGTCGCGCTTTAGAAATCTGAAATTGTTATCGTAAAATCATAAACGATGGCCGATTATGAATTATTTTGAAGCCCAATGATTTCACAATCATTAATGTCCGGGACTCCGTGAGAGAATAACTGCCCTGTTTTTGGCTGGAATGTCGCCTTTCCTCTCTTAGCGCTTGTGCGGTTAGCTTGATGTAGCATTAGCATGACTTAAGAAATGCAAATTTTCTGAGTCAGCTAGTCATTCACCAACGTTGATGTTTCTCAATATGACGGAACCCTCGGACACTTAGTTAGCGCTTGATGCTAAGTGTAAATGCAAACTGTGCAGTGTCTTTTCTTAGAAATGTTGCAGCACATCTGAGGTAAATATTGATGTTCCTGATGGTTCTGTGTCGTTTCCGCCCTCACTACGCCTTCACACTGTCCATATTAAATGTTATGAACTAGCTAAATGATTAGCCCCGGTTATTCGCTAGTGAATATCGTGTGTTCGCTTTCTTATGTTGAAAGTACAAATTCACAGAGTTGCATTTTAACACTCTGAAGTCCCGTTAGATCGGATTTGCCTAAATGCGTTTAACTGACGTGAAGCGGCGTGGAGAATTGCGTCCCTTATGCTGCGTCCCAACTGGCCTACTATCCGTCCTGAATAGTATCCAAGATGAGAATCGGTGTGTCCCAAATCGCAGTATGTTGAAATGAGGATCCCAAAGGAACCCGGATGGTCTATTATTTCTGGATCCGTGGACACTTTTTCAGCTGATATTACCCACAACTCCTTGCGCGAGGGAGGGACGAATTCAAGGACGCATTTTCGAGAAGTGTAATTGAAATGTGGGAACTAAATGAAGGGAATGGTGAATTAAATGATGGCGTGTAAATGATATAAGGAATAATGAATGAAGAAAAGCTGAAGTGCAGCGAGGGGTGTGTTTAAGGTGACGGTGTGCGTAGCTTGGCAACAACGTTCTCTTCCATTACGCGACGTGTCCGTGTGTCCCAGTACTTGTGCACTCTTACCGCACACTCAAAAGTATGCATTTTTCTTCACACAAAGAGCGCAGACGTTTTAGTGCATCGGCCAGTTGAGACGCCGCATTTGTGTTTCTCGACAGAGATCAGCGCCATTAAACTGGCCCGGGAGAATCGGACGGAGCTCGCACGCCGCAAGGCCACGCCCGTCGTCGGGGATATGAGGGTATTGGCTGATGCACTTCCTGAGCTCCTCCCTTGCATCAGAGCGCCCGCGTCCAAGAAACAGAAAGGGTACGTGTTACAGCTTAGTCTTTCTTTTTTTTCCATAAACACCACACATGGGCGAGAAGGCTCACATCACATGATAACTTTAACTGCAGTAATTAATTCATAGTTGTCTAAAAAGTTTGTTAAAATCTTCCACAGATTCACGCCATCTCAATGCATCTTAATAAACCCATTAACATCTCCGTCCCCTTCTTTCTGTCTCTTTGTGTCTCTCTCATGCTCTCTCTCTCAGTATGGTGAAGAAGAAAGCAGAACCTACAGATTACTGTAAGATGAAGCCTGCGCAGAAACGCAAACTGCTGTAAGACACAATGACGCACAAGTATAAAGTGTGTGTGTGTGTGTGTGTGTGTGTGTGTTTTTAAGTGTACGGTTCTGTGCGTTTTGATTTGCAGTGAGCTGGAAATGTCCCGCTTCAGTGAGGCCATGAGAGACACCGCCTTCAAGTCCAACCCCCTCGCTGCGATTGGTGAACACTTGAGGAAACGGCTCAAACAGGAAGAAGAGCAGAGTTAACTCCGCCTGCTTTCTCCTAACGGACTCCTCCTTGATCACACACACCGACGCGCTCCATGACCTGACTGCCGCTGTGTCTCTGCCCTCTCCCTGTGTGTGTGTGTGTGTGTGTGTGTGTGCGCGTGTGCGTGTGTGTGTAAGTAATGTATAGCCCTGTCTTTGCCAACTCTTTCATTATTACTCCCAGTGCACAAGTTCAGAACCTCGAGATGTTCCTCATCGGCGCTGACTGTTCCTCCGTGAGAAGATGATTATGAACTCTGCAGTTCTGCAAAAAAAATGACAGATAATTGCAGTATTAAAGGAATAGTTCATAAAATCACTTCCCAGTTGTTCATATTAAAGATGTCTTTGTGAATCAGAGCAGGAATCTCAGGAGTGAAGGGGATCAGCGGTGACTGATGAATCGCTCCGACGCCCCGTCAGGCTCCTGATAGACTAATGTGATCAATACAGTGCAGAGACTGAGAGAGAGAGGCCATTAGCTTTCATTAATAAACCATCAGACAGAGACGTGTTGGCAGAGCAACAAAAGCTCGGCAGCATCGTGGTCGCAAACGCCCGGTTAGAAACCCATCTCCAGCCTTAGCACTTAATCCACGGTCTGACTGAGTGTTCAGTATTCTCTGTGTTCACAATCACAAATTTAACACAGTGTAGGTCTGATAACAGAGAAGAACGAGCCCAAGGCTGACCTCGGATCAGCAGGAATGAGCTGCTTTATTTTATTCAAATCCAAACGTGATTTAAATGATTTTTAGTTTCAGAGTCAGAAGCCAAAATATAGTTTTTATGTAAGGAGTAAATGAACTGTGTAGTTTTATATTGTATGCTACGCTATAGTATATAATAATTAAGTAATAAAACAGTATGTGTGGTGCTGTTCAAGGAAAACAATCAACGATGGGGTGGTGTAACCATTCTGTCACCACTCTGAAGTTGATTATTTCCCTATAACAGCACCTCCCATAAGTGTTTTATTCCACTTATGCAACACTGACTTTCCAGCTATTTTTATTTATTAAAGAATGTCATGGAACTTTTTATCCATTTATATTTACATTTTATGTTGGTAAAACAAGTTGGTTCCTGTTCTCGTCATTCACTCGCCAGCCTCTCTTTTCTGTTACTATAGAAAATAGCGTTGTTTTTTTTTTTTACTATAAAATCGAGCCGTTACTATAGAAATGATTACGTATTAGAACAAGCGCGTTAACATAAACCTGTGATGTGCAGCTGCGCTTCTGTCAGAGCTGCTGTTCTAGAAAATTAATCAACACCTTCTGACCAATCATTGTCTTTTTCCTCGTCTTGTATTAATTCTTCGTTTAATCTGATGTAGCGTTATTTAGTTATGAAATTAGAAGTTATGTGGGACACTTATATAAGGAGTTTATATAAAGAGTGTGAGCTGTACACTATTTAGGACACTTGTATAGGGAATAAAGAGCCATTTGAGATTTAGCAGATGAAATGATAAAGAAGAGACTACTACTTTTCCTCTCATGTGCTAATCTAATTGGCTAATTAATCTTAGAAAGCAAACGCTAAGCAAATGACTCTCAAAATATTGACCTACCTGCCGTTTGACACCCCCCCCCCCCCCCCCCCCCATGGAGTCAGTGTAACCTATTTTAGGTGCGTCAATTGACCAAACATACGACCCACCTTCTGTTAGTTCCAGTAAAACAGGAAACTGTGGTTAGTAGCAGGGAATAGTTGTGTATTTTTCAGCATTTTCCCTATCCCTGAAAAGATTATTGTGCAATTTCCCAACACTAGTGGACTGTTTTTAAAGCTCATGGCATGACTTACAATCACTGCACTATCAGAATCTTAGCTACTTGGATGACTTTTAACTCCTCTTTACTACAGTGAGGCGTAGGCCTATTGCATTTTTTCTTTAAACTATTTTCTCTATATTCAGAGCTGTAAATATCATCTTTGTAAATGATCTTTCTTCATGAAATTTTAAATATGCATTCTTATTCCTAATTAGAAGCTTAGTATAGAGGAATTTCTCACAATCATTTGATTTTACGCTATAAAGTGGCATAAAAGTATTTTTATGGCGTTTTCCTGATTAGACGATGTAAAAGAACCCCACAATTTCTTTCCGTAAGTGTATTTATCCTAAAAGCGTTTTCAGTAAAATAAACTTTTCAATTCGTACTACGTCGAAATATCAGATTTCCGAATATGCAAATGTATGCAAATCTGCCTAGCCGAACCTCATTAACTATTCGGAATAATTCATTAGTAGGCTATGCTGCTCCTCAGTTGTCTCGTTCAAAAAGATTTGAGCATAAACTTGTAGATTTGTTTACAAATGTAATTTTGAAAAGACAGAATAGGTCTTTTTAAGACATAGCGACCGAACAGGTGAATGGGAGCCCGCCCCCACTATAAAATTCCGCCTTTAGAAAGTTAAAATGTATGCGCCTCATCTCCAACCAATGACGTGACACAACGCACCTGTCATACGAACGTTATCCAATAAGAACGCGTCTTTGTTTTAGCGCCCGCCCACATTGCGACCAATCAATTTTGCCGCGCGCAACAGAGTTCCCGCCTCGTTTCAACGTCGTGCCGCTTTCATACTAACCGAGTCGCCTCCGAAATAAAACGCTCCTTGATGTAACACACGTTATTTATTTATTTTTCTTCTAATTTTATATTTGTAAACATATATATATATTTAATCCCTAAATAACAATCCGTTTTTTTTTAAACGAATATTAAAAATGAATGCTTTTTGACGCATCGTGTATCTGACAGGAGTGGACAGCGACGCTGGAAGTGTTAGCTTAGCTTAAAAAAAAAACACGTCTCGAGCCCTTCTTTCTCTTCAGTGGTACTGTGAGTATAAGTGTGTGTTTTTTTTATTTATTTAAATAATATAACCATTTACGGAAATGTTTGATCATTTCTGTCAGAAAGCGGTTATAATAATCGCTGTAAATGTTTTCTTTTTATTTATTCATTCAGTCATTCATTCATTTTCAGAGGTGAGGCAAATTTAAATCCCTCAGTGACGCTCCGCTCGCGCAGCGCTTTTAAAACCCTCACGCGCGGCAGTAGGCGCGCGCACCGCACTGCAGGTTCTCTCCGTTCACACCGGATAGAACAGTGCGTTATTACTGTCTGATTTAAAGCGTTATAAACGTGTTAATGCACTCAAAAACGCATTACAGGCTGGAGTGTGTAGCAACGGGTGTCCGCCTTTTATAAAAAAAAATAATAATAATAAAAAAAGTGTTCACTTAGCACTAAATGGGTTTAAGATGATATCCGATCCCGTCTAAGTAGTGCAGAATGAAATCCAGAGTGCTCAGTGAGTGTTTATTTGGATGCACAGACTCAGATTAGACATTCTCTCACACACACACACACACACACACACACACACACACACACACACACACACACACACACACACACACACACACACACACACACACACACACACACACACACACACTCTTCTATATATTGTGTTATGTTGGTTTAACATTTTATCAACCAAATCAGCATCTGAACTTGAATAAAAGAAAGTTCCTATCACTTCTGGATAAATAAATAAAAATCAAATGTTGACATTCTTTCCTTGAATTTCAGATTTTATCCAGAACCCTCCTTAAAGAAATTTTATTTAGGCTAGTTAGTTGATTATTTTCCTGTAACAGCATGTCCTGACATGTTTCAATCCTCTTACACCACAGCAACTTTCCAATTTAATTTTCTTCTCCAATTATAGTTACATTTAAAGTTGTTGAACATCCCATCCATCCAGGAGACCTGTCCTCACTTGCGTTACACCTGCTATAAAAAGTCGTTCCGTCACCAGCCTCGTTTACATTTTTTATAGCATAAACACTGGAGACTCCTTCCATAGATGTCAAATAACCGTCGCGTTACTTTAAGAAAACTGCGGCGTGTTGACAAAAAAGGGGTAGCATAGAAGAAAAAGTGTTTTGTGGCATTATTGTTTTGTATGATATCGCATCGTGTTTGGTGTTAATTTATCACTGTGTGAATTCCTCTAGTGTAAACAAAGCAAGCTGAAATCTGGTGAAATATCAGCACTACGTCTGTTCCAGTCGCAGGTCTGAGTTCTGTGTGGCGAGACGACGATATCAGGACGTTCGTCACGTTATCTGTCAGATACATCAGCAATGAGGAGCGTCTCGTCTGCGTTGCGTTTCATATCCTGTGTGAATCGTTTTGCCTTTTTTTCCCCCTTTTGTTTGTATTTTACTTGCCGCTCCAGTCTATTTGATCACAATCTTCGCAGATAATAGTGATCTTCTTCTAGATCACATTCTAAAGTGTGTTATCCCTCTTATATATATATATATATATATATATATATATATATATATATATATATATATATATATATATATATATATATGTATATATATATATATATGTATAGAAGTTAATAAGACAAAAAAAGTTACAGACAAACCTGCAAAAAAAAAAAGCATGAGCTCCTTTGTCCTGAAGACTTTTCCAAAAGCACCATGACTGTTAAAAAACGCTGACACTGGAGACTCCTTCCATAAATGTTACATAAATGTCTGCTTAAAAAAGATCACTCCATTTCAACAATTGTTTTTCTTTGTTAAATTTGTTCATTATTAGTCTGTTATGTCGAGCATGCACCGTGCAGGTCCTTGTCGAATAGTCGTTATTGTTTCTATGGTAACGAATCATAATGAGCGTTTCTAAGCCTAGTTAGAAGATAAATATGATATTTCAATATTAAGTGTCGAAGATCAAGCCCAGCTCCTTTCGTGCCGTCTAAAGGATTTTAAAGCGATCAAGGTAACGTTAATGTAAACTAGTCTGTACTTTATCGTAACGCTTTATTTCATCGCACTACATGTAGGCCAGTCACGAAGACACCAAAATAAAATTTGCGTGTGGATGAATCATCACCTGTGATTCAGAGCAGGCTGCGTTTGGAGGACAGGATGCTTTTTTTATATTAATAGAGAGAGCAGAGCGAAAGAATACATATCCTAGGGAGCTGGTGTAATCCTATTTTTAATATCCGTGTATGTGTGTATATATATATATATACACATCTCACAGAGATGATGAAATAAAACTCCGATTGACCCATTTCCTTTTCACTGGACAGTGCCATTAGCTGATCATTTATCAGGATTTACTCTTACACCAACTGATTATTATGGGATGGCTTTCTTGATATTAGTAATAGTGGTAGTGATGATAATCAGAAGTGTCCACAGTAATACATTTCCCTGTGCTGAATTCTGAAATATATTTTTATAATTGCTTACTGGCCATGGTTGGCTTCGTAGTAAAAGGTTAAATGCGTCATTCGATTATATTATTTATAATATCTGATATATATTATATGACATAAATCAGGTAAATGTCATATTGCTTTAAATATGCTTTCAGAATGTTTTTGAACAGCCATCTCCAAAAGATGAACGGATGAATAAATGACATCCTTGTATCGAATTAAGTGTTAAACCATAAACGTGATCTGAAACAAGGTTTCCGTTACGGTGTTTTTATATTTACTAGAAGGAAAATATGGACAGGAGCATGTTTATTTACATTTGCTCCATTAACGCCTAATATAAAAGGATGAGACGACATTTTTAACATTATCATCAGACACATATTTATATTATATTCATGTAATTAAAAAAAGACATTTAATTAAGAATATTCCTTCCTGTTTAAGCATTAAAATAAAAGTATATGATAAGTAAGTTAAGACATACATTTAAAACAAATTAGAATAGATAAAATACTCTTAAAAAAATACATATTATAATTATAATACACACACACACACCTTGTTTGAAACTCCAGTCCTGCTTTCCTGATAATATATATATTAGTTATTTAATAATTTATTGTATTATGCTGGGATTGAAAACATATATATTATATATGTAAATATGTAAATGAAACGTTTATGTGAACTAATACACTTCCTCTATCTGGTCTTTTCTACATTCAGGGAGAGCGTTGACACCGTCTGTGCTCCTGAGGTAAACTTGCTCTCTTTTTTCGAAGTCCTCATTTTAGACAAAGTGTAACGTTGAATTTTTGGAGAAGCCGGTCCCATAATTCTGTTCGGCATCTCTCCTGAGGACAGGTACAGGTCAGTATCAGTTTCTCTAGCCCGATATTCTGAAGTGTAATGAAGCACTAGGAGGAAAAAACCCTGACACTGTTTATTATAACACAGTTTATTCACTGGTCTTTAAGTCTGAATTGGTGTTTTGAGGAAATGGAGGAGCGTTCTGTAGAGGAGGTCTGTAAGCTTTTCCATGCGCTCGGTCAGCCTAGTTGTTCCTCTCTTCACCGCTGAAACCATTCCAGCCCTGAATCCTGCCTGTTTATTGACAAACTGACACTCAAACTGTTTATTATCAGATGTTGCCTCTCACATAGAACATTTCTGCACATTTCTACTGTTTAGTCGTTTTTTCCTGTAAATCCAGACGTTTCTTAAACACTCTTAGCAGTCAATATGATATTGCACACTTTGGGAGTTCTTAAAAGAAAAAAAGTGTCTCTTTGTCTCATAAGTTGAATTATTCTTGATTACACAGCCTTCTTTATTAAAGTGTTAAATAAATAAAATCACAATATGGGTATAAATGTAACGTGATCATATCTGTGATAGGATTGTAATTTGTGCTGCAAAAGCATCCTGGTTTATGGAAAAATAGATCCAGATGTGAGAGTTTTGTCACAGAAGCATGAAAAAAAGACAGGCTGGTGACGGAATGACTGTTTATCGCTGCTAAAACGTAAGTGAGAACCTGTTTTGTGGACATTCCGCAACGTGAAATGTAACTATAAACGGATAAAAAGTACAATGTACTCTTAAATTAAGTAAAAAAAAAAAGTAATCATTGGCAAACTACTGCGGTATAAGAGGAATAAAACATTTTGGGACACGCTGTTATAGGAAAATAATCAACTTCCATGTGTTAACCGTTAACTCTACTTCATCACACCACCCCATCCTTGATTAGT
Source organism: Ictalurus punctatus (assembly GCF_001660625.3). NCBI lineage: Eukaryota > Metazoa > Chordata > Actinopteri > Siluriformes > Ictaluridae > Ictalurus > Ictalurus punctatus. The sequence goes on along the minus strand of NC_030442.2, from coordinate 4,091,874 downwards.
TTCCTATAACAGCTCCACACACACATTGTTTTATTACTTCTTTTTTTTATTATCATGTTTTTTCCTTTTCCTTTTAGATTTACTGAGCATTAGTGACGGTAGGCTGCAACTCAAATCAAATCCTTCTCTCCAGACACACACACACACACACACACCTACACACGCACCTTTTATCTTCATCTCAGATCTCAGTGTTGGAGGATGAGACCCTGGGGAGTGCTGAAGTTACACTGAGATCTAAGGTCAGCCATTTTGTGCGTAGGGGCAAACAAGGTGCCGTTTAATCACTCCTTTTTGCAGCTGTTTGAGTCAAAAGAAGAAAAGAAAAGCGACACCATTTCTAATGAGGAGCGCTGTAGTGAATGTGGTGATGTAGAAATCATTAATGAAATGGAGGATGTAGAGCATCTGTAATTGTGATGTATGAGGTGTAAACATCTAAAGAGTAATTGCTCTCGAAACCAAATTTTAGCCCGTGTAATGATACCAGGGTTTGAAAGTGTCTCGGTTAATCCTGCGAGGTCATATTATATCAATATCGCGGTAAATTACGGCACGATGAAGAATATATTCTATATAGTGAAAATTATAACCTTATGGGTTTTTTTTAAATTGCAAACTAAACGGAAGCGGCTGATTTTAATTAATCTTGTAGTTTTCGAAGTCTGGTGAGATCACCGTGAGATTACCGTTTATGGTACCACATAGAAACTTAGAAACTGTGGATGTTCTTCCTTGGAGAGCCTCAGGATAGTTATTATTTATTAGTTAAACCTATAATACATTCAGAAACGACTCCTAAGTTGCTCATAAGTTCGCGTGAGCACTATTTGACTGTGTAGTACACAGTTATAGACCGGATTTATTTAAAATCGCACTCTCCGGTGTCACCCATACGGCAAGTCGCAGCAGGCAATCACATATATATATTTTGATTGATGACATCTGCATAGATGTCACAGACGTCTGCATCGGACTAAACTGAACAGACGAGAGCAGCGTTTGGTGAAAACCAGTTACGTTTTCTCAGAGGAGGACAGTGAAAAATCCCGAAATGGCCGATCTGGACAGAAATAAAATCACCTGTAAAAGACAGAGGAAGTGACCCCACGACCCCATGTGCATGTAATCCCATCCAAATAGGGCTTTTGTAATAGAAAAGAAAAAGAAAAACCTATCTAACTTGATCCGTTACGTACGTTTCGACTACTGCACTCAACTGTAAATGGTGCACTTATATAGCGCTTTTATCCAAAGCGCTTTACACTGTGTCTCATTCACACACACATACACCAATGGTAGCAGAGCGGCCATGCAAGGCGCTAACTTGCCATCGGGAGCAGCTTGGGGTTCAGTGTCTTGCCCAAGTACGCTTCGGCATGTGGAGGCATGTGGGCCGGGAATCAAACTGCCAACCACACGATTAGTGGAAAACCCGCTCTACCACCTGAGCCACAGCTGCACAATTTGCTTGCCTACTTTGTAGGCGAGCAATAATATTGAAACGTGACTGATGGGTGTTTCTTGTTACCCAGGTGTGTCCTCTTAGATTGATTGTTTAAACAATAAACAGCTCTGAACATCTACTGTTGGTTTTAGCCTTCAGTTTCACCTGTGAGGATTGCATTTGTTGTTAAGAAGGCTAAACCAACATGAAGATCAAAGAGCTGTCTATGGGAGAGACGACGCCCATGACGCCACGTACATGTAATCCCATCCGAAAAGGGCTTTTGTAAAAGAAAACGTATTCAACTTGATTGGTTATGTTTCGAGTATTGCACCTTTAAACAGATTAATAATAAAACATGAGGTGAAGAAGTGCACAATAACAAACAAAAACAACACAGATTACAGAAGTGAGATTGGGACTGATT